>NC_046167.1:27613141-27836179 GCF_011064425.1 Rattus rattus | reverse complement strand
TTCTTCTATTTTGTCTTTTTATTATGAATTTAAGGTGTTTTTCTTGCTAAAACTCTGATCAACTATCATATTCACAAGGTCAAAGTTTTGAATTTTCTTTGTCTTTTAAATGTAAACTTAAAATTGTTTCTCATTTATGTATATGCAGTCTCCTAGACAGAAGGAAAAAATTCTTCCTCTTTCTGCTCCATAAAAGATTTTTGTCTTTCCTAAGCTCATCTTAAAGACTGTTCATGTTGTTAACATGTTTATCTCTTTTGTGAACTTATAAGCTACAGGAAACCCACTATGATCTACCTCTCAGGGACCAAATAGACTCCATCCAGATAAGTACACCTGCCAATCGATAGCCCAATGTCCCACTTGCTACCTATTCCAGAGGGTGGGTTTCCTCTCCTGTGCCCTGGGATCTGGACTTTCCTCACCCCCAACCACCAAGATCTAAGGGTTTCATTTCAAATGCATACTTAAAACGTTTTTCTACAAAATGTACTTAATTTTATTATCTACCACCTGTGTGTGTGTGTGTGTGTGTGTGTGTGTGTGTGTGTGTGTGTGTGTGTGTGTGTTTTAGCATCTTGTCAAGTCCAGACATTTACTACATCCAGGAAAAGCTCCAGAGGGGCAACCCATAGGTGCTCCAATCTTCTCTAACAGAAACAGATGCTTCTACTGGACCTGTTCCTTCCTCTCTATCCACAGATGTTTCCACAGACCCTGGGCAGGAAGGAAACAGCTCACTCTCCTAGGAGTGGACCAACATCCCCATACCCATGTTCCTAGGTTTCCCGGAGAGACATCACACCAAAGTCAGCAGGAAGTAGTTAAAGATCATGAGGACCCTGTTCCTGCTTTACCATCACCTCTTTCTAATTTTTCCTTTTTAATTAAACCAAAATGGGGGGAATGTTAGCATTCCTTCTAGGCTCTACTCCACAGTTACCTGGCATCAGTCAGGTATGCCTGATTCACTAGAAAAGGGGCTACTTGTCCCCTCCTCACTCTTTTGCTCTCCTGCTCTCTTACCATCTTCTCCCTCTGTCCTTTCTCTCCCCATTCCCCTACCCCCCATTTCTTCCATCTTCCATTCTTGCCAGCCTCTTCCTCCCTCCTCCTCCCCCTTCTTCTCTCTCTCTCTCTCTCTCTCTCTCTCTCTCTCTCTCTCTCTCCCTTTCTCTGCCTCTATTACCCCCTATACTTCCCTCCCCATGCCCTAAATAAACTCTATTGTGTACTGTAACTGTGTTGGTACCTCAGGGGGAAGAGATGCCTCAACATGGGCCCTCAGGGTCACACACCCCCCTTTCCTCCTGCACCATACCTCACCCTGACAAGCATATCCCTGGCTTTTCTTTCTTCTTTGTTAAACACAACAGTAAGTAAGGGGTTTTGCTAATGCTTGTTTGCTTGTTTTGAAACTGTGTCTTATCATGTAATTTATCCTCGTTTTTCAACTTCATATACTCTGGAATCACAGCATGGCAACACTACTAATCCTGCCTTGTCATCTATGCCACCCAGGATAAGCAGAATTTACCCAATTACTCAAGTTATAATTCAACTTTCAATCTTTCTGTCTCTACCTTGTGAGGTGCTACAATTATAGCAGGTGCTCCACTCGTGAAAAGGTACCTTGCCAGGATGAAACCATGGAATGCCTTAAAGTCATACCATAAAACAGAAGTAGGGTAAGAGGCTTATTGGGGGAGAGCAAAAGGCCATAAAGGAGTGGGAACATGAGAAAGATAGAGAGAAGGCAGACAGAGAGACTCACAGAGAGACAGAAAGAACAAACAAGATAGAAAATGAGACAGAGAGAGAGAGAGAGACAGAGATAGAGACAGAGACAGAGAGACAGAGAGAGATCTGTCTGGCAGGAACAGGTGATGATATAAACTGTTGTTGGTGAGTCTGAAAGGCAGATTGATGGAATATCTAATTTAGAACAACTTGAGGTCTAAGAAGAGTTCTTTTAATTTAATTTTGTTGCTGTTATTTGGGGATTGAACCCACGGCCTTGAGCATGCTAGGGAGTTCTGGATTGTGGCTGTAAATCCCCAGGCAAAGAGTTCTTTAGGATGGAAATTAGGAGCTCCAAGAAGGCTGTGTTCTGCTGGTTTCACTTGAACTAGACCTCAGTCCCCACAGTTGCCCTGTAAAGCAGGGACTGCTTTGTCCTTCTTTCATAGAGGAGAAGAAGATGGGGAAGAACAGACTAGACAACAGGCAGAGGGGCCCAGTACCTGAGCCTCCATATCCAAGGCTTTCTAGAGTTTACTAAAGATTATTAAAAATAATCCAGTGACAATGATGTTTGCGAGGAACGTTCCAGAATGAGTTTTGCATGACAGTCTTTTCCTGGAGAGTAGAAGCACACAGGTCTATTCACCCAAGAAAAGGAGGCCAGGACATACCAAGGTAACAATGTGCCCAAGTTTAACTTAGTGAACCATGAGTGTTTATTGGGATTATTAAAAGGAGTCTGGGTGAAGGGTTACATAAAATCAGTAGGGATAACACAAAATCCCACCCTAACAAGAATGATGACATTACAAAGTTCAACCATGGGGTGGGTTTTCTGAACAGTTTGAAGACTGCTCTGGAGTCCCAGAACCTCTACCTAACAGTTAGGCTGTCAAGTCTCCTCCACTGAAGTTGTTCACCTTTTTTGTTCTTCTGTAGATGGGCCCAATTGTTCTCTGAGTCAGTGAGCATCTTCTCCCTCCCTCCTACCCAGGGAAGCTTTTATTCAGAAGAAACTGCCATTCAACAATTAGAACATTGGTTAGAAGTTGTTTCTTTTCAGTTCAAAAGGTCTGGGGAGATGGTTTAGTTGGTAAGGTGCTTTACTTAAAGGTGTGAAGCCAGTTTTGAGTTTAGTCCCCAGAATTTAAAACCACCACCACCACCGCCACCGCCACCGCCACCGCCACTGCCACCGCCACCGCCACCGCCACCGCCACCACCACAACAACAACAACAACAACAACTCACTCCCCTCTAATCCCAGAGCTAGGGGGGTGGAGGAAGGAGAAGAGAGATGTTCAGTTCCTCTTGGCTTGCTGTACAGATTAACCTACTTGGTGAACTTCTTGGTGAATTTCAGATCAATAAGAAACCTGGTCACATACACACACACACACACACACACACACACACACACACACACACACACACATACACCCAAAGCATTCCCTAAACACACATCCTGAGGCTGTCTTTTATTCTCCACACCCACCTGCACATACAAAATAAATGAATGGCCAAAGATGTTTATTTTTATTAAAGTATTCTTATTTGATACATAGTAATAAAACATTTATGATACATACACAATATATGATGATACGACCAGGGTTATTGCTGTCTGAGTCTTATTACCATAATAAGTACCCAATACAAACCAACGTACAGAAACATTTGTTTTGTTCCCAATTTCGAAGAGGTCAGCCTGTCATCAATTGTCCCTGTTACATTGGACCTGTGGTGAGGCTTGTGGCTGAACAGAGTCACTCACTCTTAGTGGGGAAAGAAAAGTACAAGGTGGGTACCATGGTGCCCTGAAGGCCACCCCAAAGAACTCAAGACCTTTTTAAAATTTTTAATTTAATTTATTTACTTTATATCCTGGTAACTGCCCCCTCCCATCACCCTTTCTCACAATCCTCCCCACCCCTCCTATCCTCTTCTCCTCTGAAAGGGTGGAGGCCCACTCCTGGCTATCCTTGGACCCTGTCACGTCAAGTCTCTACAGGGCTAGGTGCATCCTTTGTCACTGAGGCCAGACAAGGCGGCCCAGCAGAAAGAAGATATCCATGGCCAGGAAATAGCTTTTGGGATGCCCCTCACCCCTGCTCAAGTTGTTAAGGACTAAGAAGACTAAGCTGTGCATCTGCTACATATGTGTGGTGGTGGGGATGGGGCTTGGGTCCAGGTCTTTGGTTGACGGTTCAGTCTCTGAGAGTCCCAAGGGTCCAGGTTAGTTGATGATGGTGGTCTTCCTGTGTAATTCCTATCTCCTTCAGTCCACAATCCTTCCATAATGGTCCCCAAGCTCTATCCATTGTTTGCCTGTCAGACTCTGTATCCATCTGAATCAGCTGCTGGGTGGAGCCTCTCAGATAACAGCTATGGTAGACTCCTGTGTGCAAGCATAACAGAATATCGTCAATAGTGTGAGGGATTGGCTCTTAAGTTGGGCAGGTTATTGGTCGGCTTTAGTCTTTGCTCCATCCCACATACCTACGTTTCTTATAGACAGGATAAGTTTTGGGTTGAAAGCTTTGTGGAAAGGTTAGTTAGTGTCCTTATGGCTCCACTGGGGTTCCTACCTGACTACGGGAGGTGGCTGTGAGGTGAGGGCAGGCACAAGATAAAGCTAGAGATTGTGATTGGGCAGTGGAAAAAGAAAACAGACTAAGAGTTTTCGAGATAGACAGATAGGGACAGAGAAGAGAGAAGGACAGAGAAGATGGAGGAAGTCGAGGATGAACCTGATCCACATAGCATTAAATAGCCACAGTTAGCTATGAATATCCTAAAAGGGAAAGAATAGTATAGGACAATTTGTCCAATCTTGGTGGGCAGCTTGTATCAATATCAATTGACTCTGAGTTCATTGTGTGGGTGTTTTGAGGGTTGAGACTTTACTAATATAAATCTGACTGATAAATTACAAGCCTCTAGAGTTTGATTTTACTAGGTTAAGGGGATTTGAGACACCTAGCCACAGGGGGCGGATAACTAGGAATGTGAACAGGTTCTGCAGCAAGCAAACTGTGAGTTGGGTGACCACTACAGGAGGACCACGGCAGTGGAGGAACCACTACTAGAACACAGCCAGCATTAGCTTGTTTTTTGGTTTTGGTTTTAATATTTACTGCAACAGGTGGCCTCTTAAGGTTTCATTTCTCCACTGCTGTTAGCCACAGCTAAAATCCCTGTCACTGACTCTTGAGTGCCTCCCCTATCCCAGGTCTCTGTCAAGTCCTTTAAGATGCCCCTCACCTCCCCACCCCATCAGTTGCAGATTTCCATTCACTCTCATGGCCGTTTGGCCATCTCTCCTGTCCCTGCCCACACCTGATCCTGAACCCCGACAACCCCATTCCCCTCTTAATATTCTCTCCTTCCCAGATCCCTCCCTACAGAAAACTGGAAATAGTTCCGCCTCAAGATCCAGCTATGCTACTCCACCATCCCACAAATACACTCGCTCAACTTTGCTCATCGCAGCTTTTATTTAAAATAGCCAGATATCGGAAATGATCTAGACGTCACTCAACTGAAGAATGGATATAGAAAATGTGGTACACCTACACAATGGAATACTTTTCAACTATTAAAAACAAAGACACCATGAGTTTTTCAGGCAAGTGGACAGAACTTGAAAATATAATCCTGAATGAGGTAACCCAGACCCAAAAGGGCATACATGGTATGTTCTCACTTATAAGTGGATATTAGTCATAAAATACAGGATAGCCACTCTACATTCCACAGACCCAAAGAAACTAAACAAGAAGGGAAACCCAAGAAAGGCTGCTTGATTCTTACTTAGAAGGGGGAATAAAACAGACCTCAAGATCTTTCAGTAGCTTTTAGTACTTCCTTGTAGTACTACAGTGGAGACCAAGCTTTTACCACAGTCCTGATCGTCACTTCTGCCTGAGCTGGTCTCAGTAAAAAAATTTACTAAATATAAAGGGATACTTCTTACTTTTGCTAATTACCATATTTAATTTGCTGGTGACTCATAGGCTCGAAAGTCTAACAAAAGTTACAAATCATGTGCCCTGTGTACATAATGGTTTGTTTTATTACAGGTGGGAAATACCCTAATTCTACAGTAGTGAATACTAACAGCAAAGCCTAACATTCCACCTTTGTACCAGATGGGGGCACTCCTGTTTTCTCCCAAATTTTACCTCAGACGTGAGAGACAGAAAAGGGTAAGGATGATTTCTGAGAAATTTGATCAAAATATATTATTTACGTTTATGAAAATATGTAATGAAACTGATCATATATAATTAATATATGCTAATAAGTTTTAAAAATTCTCAGTGACAGGAAAAATATTAGTAAAATTAGAAAAAATACTAAGTAGTCAGGTTGAAAGAAAGTGATTGATAATTTCTTTTTTCTTTTTCTTATTCTTTCTGGAGACTCATTCTCCAGCATGTAGCTCTGGTTGGTCTGGATTTCATATGTAGACTAGGCTGGCTTTGAATCCAGAGAGATCCACTTGTCTTTACCTCTTAAGTACTGGAACTGAAGATATGCACTACCACACCTAGCTGATAATCTGTTTTTGCATATTTATTTTATTTGAGAAGATGACATATTCATTCATACCTACTGATTTTCATCAGAGATTCCAAAAGTAGTTTTTTTTTTTTTTTAAAAAAGTTTAATTCTTTGATGGAATCCCTAAAATTATTCTCTAAATCTTTTAGTCTGGGATATAGTTAAATAGTAGTAGGGTTTGTTTTGGACTTTTTGTTTGTCTACTTTGAGAAAGGATATCCTTGAACTTCTGATTTTCCTGACTCTACCTTCTGAGTGCTGGGGCTATACATATATGCCAAGATCAAACCCTCTCAGCATATGTGTGTGTTAGACTTATACTATACACACTCAACTACATAAACAGAACTGCTTTTGGTCTTTTGAGCATTCTAGGCTCTCCTCAACTTTGTGCTCCTTCAGACTCAGTATTCTAACTGCTGGGATTACAGGCAATGTGCCACCACCCTGGGATTTGGCTTTAGCAATTAAAAAAATGCTCCAAGGGCTTTTGACAAGTGAGCAGAAGTAGAAGCCACCACCGGGGCATGGAGCAGTTAGGAATAGGTTTTATGGGAGCAAAACAGCAGACAATGGTTTTCTAATTTAGTGTATAATTCCCTAGAGGGTTAAACAAAATAACGTAAATAGTGGCTGTCCCAAAGGCTTGGGAACCCATGTTGGTAACTCATTCTACCTGTCCTGGCACTTTCTCTGCACTCTTTTGCCTTCCATGTTTGTCTAGCTAGCATTTGTGCTTTCCAGATACCACCAATCTCCCTGAACTAACTATAGCTTGTGGAGGACTGCTGCATGGCCTCCTGCTCTAGCTGTTTCCTGTATGTTGGGTCCCTGGCATTGCAGAGGCCTTTATACCTTACCTCCCCACCCCCCAAACCCTCTTTACCAAAGAGGAGGCGTTGGTCTTCATTGTCTCCCCTGGCCAACTGAGGCCCTTTCTGAAGGGACCAGGACTCTGATGGGTAGGGTAGTCTTTTCCATAGCTGGCTTCTCTCGCCAGTGAGGTCTTCATTGACAATGACAGGATGATTGTGAACGTGAGTTATGAGGACTCAGAGAATGCTCTCAGTCAGCCAAGGGCCCAAGAGTCAAGCCTTTCTGACAAGACCTTGTAGACCAAGTGTGACCCTAATGAGATATACTGGGAACAGGAGGGGTGAGTCTTTAGATATGGCCGCCCACAGAAGTGAGCTTTGTGCGGAAGGGTGGAACAGTGGTAACAGAAAAGGTAAGCAGTCCTAGTGAATTCTAGGCCCAGCCCTGCTCTGGATGGAGTGATCTTACATGTGTAGCAGGCCTTCTGTGGTAGTTTGAATGAGAAGGGCTCCAGTAGGCTCATTTGTTTGAGCTGGTGAAAATATTTGGAAAGGGTCAGGAACATGTGGCACTGTTGGAGAAGGTATGGTACTGGGGGTGGGGCTTGAGGTTTCAAATGCCCTGGCCATTCTCAGGTTTCTCTCTCTGCCTGGTGTTTGTGGATTAGATGTAAGCTCTCAGCTACCACTCTAGTGTCATGCCTACTTGCCTGCTGCCAGGCACCCACCATAATGGTCATGGATTCTAGAACCGTGAGCCCCCAATTAAATGCTTTCTTTATAAGTTACCTTGGCTCCAATGTTTTGCCATTTAATAGAAATGCAGCTAAGATGTCTTCCCAGCCCTTGATATGCACTGACACTTGAGTGGCTGCTTCCATTCCAGCGTCTTTGGAGTCAAGTATAAACAGAATTCTGTGGGTCCATGGTAATGTTTAGCACCCCTTCTACTTCCATCACTGGGATACTGAAATCAAGGTCAAGGCAGTTCCCCAGATCTCTCAACTCTGATTCTATGACTCTGGAATAGCCTTGGGCCGTGTCTCCTCCCATCCTCAGAAGCTATTCTACTTCTCAGGGAAAATAAATTATCATATGTGGGTTTTGAGGCTGTGCTCTTCTATCTAGTCCTACACAGGCCTGGTCACTCATATCCTCCTTCCTGCAGAGCTAGAGCAAGCCAAAGCAATTGCTCACCCTTGGCTAACGTCCTTTTCCAGGGTAGTGTCTTCCCCTTGGTATGTTTCCTGTGGATGACAACTGAGTGCATCCTTCTGTGGCTCTGACGAACATCACATGAACCAGCAGATCCGCTTATATCCCAGGAAAGTGTACATCCACGAAGCAAGTCAACTATATCCTTTTGCCCTGATAGTGGGGCATTACGTATCTGATACATTGGCATTCCTCAAAAAATAATACAAAATACTATTTTTTTAGAGGATAATTTTTTGGACTTCAACATAGGAGACCCTAATTCAATTGAGGTTAATAAAATTATAACTGTGGCAGGGATGTTTGTGTCACCTTACACTGAGGCAAGTCTAGGGTGTTTTTCTTAAGAAGATGACTACAGAATTAAGAACACAAATGTGTGAAGTCTTCTGAGAAACAGAGCCAGCACCCTGAAGATTTTCTCAGTTTCTAGACCAGGTTTGATTTCAAACTTTATTTGTAGATGATGACCTTGAACTCCTGACCCTTCCACTGAGTGATAGGGTCACAGATATGTACTACCACACCTAGATTTTAAGATATTGGGGATTAAACCAGGGTTTTGCACCTTCTGAGAGCACTGGAATACCTGAGCGCTTTGCTCTAACATAGGTTTTCAAATCAATGAACCAAATGAAGAAACTGCTCTCTCTGGCAGGTTCTGGAACCTCGTTCCACCACAAGATGGTAGTATAATAACATGCTTTTGAAATGATACCTGGTTCCTGGCCCTTATTTTGAGCCTCAGCAAAATGTTTGTAAGGGCTCTTTAAATTGATCCCGTTCTTTAATGAGCTGGAGTGCATTCCTTTTAATAAAACAATCAGATTTCCTTCCCCCAAACTTTGAAGTGTTACAGGTACCCTCAGCACGGTCAATAAGAAGATTAAGAAGTGAGAATGCAACAAAGTCTGCTTTTCTACCAACTTTCCCACCTTCTGTTCATGGTACTTCCAGGTTACCTTTATTACAAAGCAAAAAGAAAGTATTCAGCAAGATTCCTCCCACAAGTGACTTCAACAGGTTTTGGTTTCTTGTTTGCTTTAATCACATTATATTATTTTTACCTCAATCCTCTAGGCATATAACAACCACATTGTCGAATATTTGATAAGTCTTAACATTTTTTTTTCATGTAGTAGTCAAGGACACGCCTACATAGGTTAAAATGGCATGTGGGCAGTCACCCTGCCGCTGTTTGTCTAATGCACATGGGTTCTTCTTTCCTTTTCCTACCCATACAATCAACTGTGGATCTCGTTTGGGTGTTGACGACTTTTGATTTACATTTCAGATTCTAAAACTAAGAGCACTGTGGTTCAGTGCCAGCCTTGACCCAGCGAGTCTCTGATGATTGCAGTTTTAGGCGGCTTTTTCACTGAGAGTCTTCAGAGTGGAAACAGTGCTTTTCTTTTTTTTATTTATAAGTTTGCTTAGCTGCACACCATTACAGCCATCTTGTAAAAGTTATCAAATATGACATTTTACAAGAATGCATGGAATACTAATGAGGTAAAAGACTCAAAATAACAACTCCCCAAAGTTATCATGGTTAAAAATTGCTACCGAGAATGTCGTAAACCAGCAACTTTTAGCTCTTTTCCACACATGTGATAAAGCCTTGCCCCTAACTTTGACCTTATTACTGAATACACAGAGTTCATGGCCAGTTTATACACACTCAGCATCCCACTTGTAAGTGTGGGTTAGGTGGGAGTGCACGCATGTACCTAGGTCACAAACCAGTAATTATTTAACAAATAAAACTGCTGGCAAGATGCCCGATTTTTGAAGGTAAAATTGGCATGACAACTATAGTATGTATTCACAGTATATATCTAATTTTAAAATTTCAGTTAACACGAACTGTGACTCTGAAAGGGAATAGAAAAATTTTTTTAAAAATGCCTCTTCATGAATTTCTGTAAAATAAGTAGCTTTCATCTTATTAATTCAGAATTTAGTCACTAAAGGAAAACCAAAGAGAAACAAACATCTAAGAAGGGTACCCAGGGTCCCTCCCCATCCACAATGCTGGACTCCAGTTATTAGCAGGGTAGCTGCCAGTTTCTTATTTTGATTGACAGGTTAATAAGGGACCTGGGGCTATCTTTTCAGTGTGAACATACAATCTTACCAATTACTTTTAAATTATTGCTAATCTTCCAGAAATTAAAAAGCCTAAGGAATAAAAATATCTGAAAAATATCTGCAGAAGAAGCGTTCTCCACAAGTGGTTTAAAAGGTCCAGTTTAGAAAATTTGCCAGCATTTAGTCAATAGAATTTAGGCACTGAGGATTTTTTTTTTAAAGAAAAACTTGTAGTTTATAATAGTTCATTGCTTCAATTAGGAGTGTAAAAGAAGGGAGTTTTGTAATGCAATTGTCCAGCAAAGGAAACTGCTTTAAATTGGGGGATTATGTGCAGAGACCACCTGTGGGGCATTCAGAGCCTTTTCTATAATGTACAGCCCAGGCCTAGCTGCCTGCAGGCTGGCTAACAAAGCCCTGGAAAGCTGTTGAAAAGGCTGAGCGTACTTGCGCCTCAGGTCTTCACTAACTGTTACAAGTCTTCCTCTCCCTCTCTGCCTCTCCTTTTTAAAGTAAAAGTCCCACATCCCTTTAATGGAAGAGCGTTAAGGCTCCACGGTGGCCAATTGGTCCGCACCAAGAGGAGCCAGGCAGCAGGGAAAGAAACTTCAGACTATACAGCTCATTCACAGAGGAGAAAAGATCAAAGTTTTCCAAACTCAAAAGACTAAGTTCCCTACAGATTAACCCTATTCATTTAGCTCCTCTTAAAGGAATGATGTGCAGAGGCACTGGGCAGACAGGTAAAAAGTTCAACAATTGCCAGCACATTCTTCTGCTGATTCAACAGCCTTCTGTTCAAATAAATTAGCTTAGTCTTGACAGAGGAACAATAGCTTTTTTTTTTCTCCAGGAAAAGCAGCACACTTGGAATACACAAGCAGGGAATGCTATTAAGAAGTTAACCCATTCGTTCAATCTGTTAGGCAGCACCTGCTTTACTACACCATATTGTCAAGTGACTTACAGTATAGAGGTGACCTGTGGCCTCAAATACTAACCTCCACATTTCTGAGTGTGGTCAGGTCCGTAAAAGGCCAGGGCTTTCAAAGTCACAGACTGAAGATACTCACATAGGGCTGCTGTTTCAGTGTAAGTGGCATTATAACCAGCAAATAAACAGGCCAAGTGGAATGGCTACCTTTGCAAATTGTCTACCCACACACATCATGAAGAGAGCTACACAGGCCAGCAAGGAGAGACCATAAAAACCACCATTTTTGGGGGAAAGTGCAAAAACGCGATTTTGATTTCAATTCAACAATGATATTTACTTTGCTAACAGTTCAAGGATTAGAGGTTAACAGGTAATTGTCTCCATGCCTAAAGTCAGTACAAAATGGCAAGCCAGAAAATGTCCATTTCCTCACATGTCCTTAGCAAGCATATGGGGAACAGTTCAAAAGAGGTGGGGGACAGGGTAGTACTTAAATCATTTATCAAAAGTCATTTTATTGACAAAATAGAATACTTATATTTGTTCTTACAGGGTAGCCTCTAAACTTTTTACAAATAATGTACACATTGTATATCTTTGGATATATACATAATTTACACCTTTTTTTACAACTTAACAAATAATTATATAAATACATCCTTTAATGTAAGAAACCCGTATTTACTTGGGGTGTATAATTAAGACATTTATTGTTTATTTAAGGCATCTGCCTGGTCATTAAGAATACCCAAACCGTGCAGTCCCACAAGGTAGCAGTTGTCCCTCCTCTAGGATGTATGAAAGGTTGAATTTATGCTGAGGAAGTCGAGGGTGAAGCAGTCCCTTGGGTGAAGTCTGTAGTGGTATTACCTCAAGACTCATCCAGGGTATCCAGGAGGGTTCCAACTATGCTAGCCCACTGAAACCATTGTCTAGGGTAGGCGCTCCGGAGCATCGGAGGGGAGGGGCTAGGTCTGGGAGGCTTCAATGCCAGGTACTTTGTTCTAAGGGAGTCATTTAAGTCCCTGTGGCTAATGGATACCATTAAGAGTTCATTATCATGCTAATAGCAGTCAACACGGTGAAGGGGTGGGAACCCCGGCCGATCTGGGGTCCCTTCGCCGCCCTCGGGTTCTCCATCCCCCACCCCTCTCCGCCCCTTCTGGGCTTCCGTTCAGGGTTCAGACTTGGGACAATGGCATTTGCTTAGGGTAAGATACAGAGCTGGCCGTGCCAGACCGCCACGTCAAGCCGGTGCTGACGTCGCTGTAGAGGGATCCCCCGCCTCCGCCGTGCCCCCCACCCCCACCGGGCCCGGGGCCACCGCCCCCAGGGCCGCTGCCTCCGGCGCCCGCGCCTACTGCAGCGCCCTTGCTGGCCCAGCAGCAGCGAGTGCACAACGCACGCCAGGACTCCAGAGTCTTGCCGGACCAGACCCACACGCCTGATGTGATGCCCACCACTAGGCACATGAAGTACTTGAGCATGAAGACCGCGTAGTCGGGCCTGCGAGCCTGGTCTGGCTGCAGGTCGCGAAGGCATGGGCAGTTGTGCGTGGCCTCCCAGCGCGGTCGGTTGTGCTGCTCATAGAAAAGGCAGGCGACAACGACGGCGGCGGGCACCGTGTAGAGCACGGTGAAGAGGCCCAAGCGGATCATGAGCTTTTCTAGCTTGTGAGTCTTGGTTGGGCCTCCCTGTTGCTTGATGACTGAGCGGATTCGGAACAGCGACACGAAGCCAGCTAACAGAAACATAGTCCCAATGAAGAGGTAGATGACCAGTGGCGCCAGTACAAAGCCGCGTAGGTTGTCAAGGCTCTGGTTGCCCACGTAGCAGATGCCCGCCACCGGGTCGCCGTCCACGGGCTGAGCGCCAGCACCGCTATGGACTTGACGCTGGGCACGAGCCACGCGGCAAGGTGGAAGTACTGCGAGTAGCCTGCTATGGCCTCGTTGCCCCATTTCATACCAGCCGCCAAGAACCACGTGAGAGACAGGATTACCCACCAGATGGAGCTAGCCATGCCAAAAAAGTAGACAAGGAGGAAGACTACCGTGCACAGCGCCGGGCCAGTGGTCTCATAGCGCACGTGCTGCTCCACTGCACCCAGCTCCTCGTACTCGCCGCGCGCGCCCGGGCTGCTCGCCCCCGCTCCCGCCGCCCCCGCGCCAGCGGTCGCCGCGCCGCCCGCACCCCCAGCTCCTCCTGCACCCGGCGCGCCGCCGCTGCAGGCCACTTTCTCGTGTCCAGCCACCAGGCGCACCAGGTACCCGACAGACACGAAGAGGTAGCAGGCAGAGAGGAATATGATGGGCCGTTCCGGGTACTTAAAGCGCTCCATATCGATGAGGAAGGTAGAGACAGTGGCGAAGGTGGAGACGAAGCAGAGCACCGACCACAGGCCGATCCAGAAGACTGTGAAGGCGCGCTCATCCTGGCTAAAGAAGGGGTTGTGGCAGGGCAGCGCACAGTTGGCGATCTGGCCGGTCTTGACGCGGTTGTAGAGCGGGTGGCGTTCGCTGGACACACTCACCATAGGCGCGCGGCACTGGCACCCGGGCTCGCAGGGAGCGGCGCCGCCGCCAGGGGCCTCGCCTTCCCGCCGCGAGAGGGGGCGCAGCCGCCGTGTCCCCGCTGCCCCCTCTGCCGCCACGATGTGGGGGCCTGGCCCCTGGCGGGCGGCTGTGGCCGCTGCCGGAGGGCGGCTGCTCGCCAGGCGGCGGCGGCGGCAGGCGGCGCGGTGGGCTGGGCGCGGCCGTGGTGAGGTCGGTGCGGTTGTAGTCCATGCACAGAGTGTCGGGGTTGCCCTGCTCCGGCAGCCGATCGCAGCGCATGCGGTCAGGCCAGGCAAAGCCGTACTGGCGCATGAGCGGCGCGCAGCCGGCCTTGGCGCGTTCACACACCGAGCGGCAAGGCGGCAGAGGTTTCTTGTAGTCCTCCAGGCAGATGGGCGTGTACATGCTACACAGAAAGAACTTGAGGTCCGGGGAGCACTGGATCTCCACCAGCGGCCAGAACTGGTGTACCTCTAGGCCCGCCTCATCTTGCGTGTCGTGGTTGAACTGGTTGGGCATGTAGGTGTAGTTGTAACCGATGCCCTTGCACAGCGGCACTGTGATCTCTTGGCACGCCAGCTCCTTGGCCGAAGCCGCGGCAGCGCCGCTCGAGCGCTGTAGCACCGCCAAGGCGGCTAGTAGCGAGGTCACTTCCAACAGGTAACCCCACTCCATGCTGAGCGCCGGGACCCCAAGTCCTCCTCCTCCGGGCGGCGCGCAGAAGGGCTCTACGGTGAGGAACCTGAGAAAAGGGAGTGCAGGCGACCAGAAGGGCTTGTCCGGCTTTTCTCTGCCGAGAGGAGAAGCTGCCAACAATTTATCTCCTTTTCAGGCAGCGTCTGTGGCAGCAGGGTCGGAAGCCTAGGCAGGACTCGTCCGGCCCTCCCCCACGCCTCTCCTGGGGTGACCGCAGACGCGCCACAATTCCACAGGGTCCTGTCCTGCGCCCTCTGAGTCGCACTCAGCCCTCTCGGAGCGGAGCGGTGGCCCCCGGGATCATTCTCCTGAGCTCGTGTAGGTCCTCCTGCAAGCTCAGACACTTCGTGTGGCTCCCAGCGGCGAAGGCGCAGAGGGCGCCTCAAGTTTCCTTTCTGGCTTCAGGCAAGATGGCTGTGTCTGGCCTCTAGACTCTCGGGTCAGACCTAGCGGCCCCTCTTCGGGCCCCGAGGGTTCATGTCCGTTCCAGGCCGCGCCGCCACTGCCAGAGTTCCGGGCCCTCGGCTGCTCAGGCCGCCGCCTTCTCACTCCTGCGTCGGTCCTCTTGCATCTGCAGCCACCAAAAGTCCGAGCCGCGTTCTGGCCACAGTCGGGCAGGGTGCAGGACGTGCTTTCTTGCTAGACCGACAAACAAATCCAGAGCAAAAGACAGAGGGGACACCTGAGCGCCGTAGTCCCAGCCTCCTCCTCCTCCACGGGAGCTGCGCCCTTCGCCTAACTTCCCGGCTTTAGTCAGCTAGCGCCTCCAGGCCGGCTCATGAATATTTATACAGCCTGCATTTGGTCTCCTCCCTCTTTTGCTTCACCAATCCCTGAGCAACGGGGCGGAGTATCTGCGTTCTCAAGGCTCTGCCTTCCTTAAGGAAGTCCGTAGTTTTTGGGACTGCTTTCCTAGCTTTGGGCGGATGGAGAGTTTGTTTTTGGTCACCATGGGGTTGACCACACGGATTGAGCATTTACTCAGATTGTCCCCAAAGAGGTCAGCGCTTCAGAGGTCTTGGTCGCATTTCTCCGAGTCTGCTCCTGGGATCTCTCCCAGGAGAGATCTCTGGGATCACCTTCCAGGGCTCTCTGAATCAGTCTCTTGCTCCACAGACAATATCTGCGGGGTCTAGATGGTCTTGGAAGCACAGCTAGGGCTGCAAGGCTGGTCCAGATCCAGAGCTAGGGGATTTCAGGGAGAGATTTCCTCTTGGTAGTCTCATAACGAGGGCTTTTCAGACTTGGCGACTTGGTGAGATAGTAGTGAGACTTCTATTGGGGCTAGATGACCAGGTTTGGCCACGACTGCTTGGGACCCCTTTCCGAGTGCTATGAGCGTGGTACATAACTGTCCATTGCCGCATGACCTGTGGCACTTCAGTTCCTTACCTAGAAAGCGGGAGTGATCAAGCCAGATGTCATTTGGGAGGTTGATTTTTTTGGATGGGATAAAATACATAAATATATGAAAGACGTAGACCAAGTTTATCCTTTCAGACACAAACATAAGCTTACCAGTAAGACACACTGACAACTACCACTGCATTCCCTACCCACGTGCTACTTTTAAGACATACACACACTCATCTACATAAAAACTTAACATGTGTTTTTGTCTGTGCCTCCCTTTCTGCTGTGAGAGGCGGGGCTGCGTGCTGTACTCAACACCCAGAACCAGAGGAGCGTTCAGCTGCTGCCAGCCCTTTCAGCGTCCACCTTAAGTAGGGAGAAGGGTGTGCGGGGCCAGGGCCTGGCAGGTTCATTTGCGCTTGTTAGGACTTCCCAGGGGGTTGTCTTTCTCCTAGAATGGAGTGTTTATTTTTTAATTGATGTGCTGTTTCATTTAGCGCTTGTATGGAACTCATGCTGCGGCTGTAATTACTGTAATCTCGGGAATAAGCATTTCAGATAGTTAGGAGGGTGGCAGGCACTCCAGTGGCCAGCCTCTCCCTCCCTCGCTCCCCCTCTCCCTCCCTCACTCTCACCCTCCCTTCCTCCTTCCCTCTCCCTCTCTTGGTCCCTCTCCTCTCTCCCTCCGTTTTTCCCTCCCCCTCCCTCTCTCACTGCCCCCTCCTCTGCACCCTTCCTCCTTCTCCTCCTCCGCCCTTTCCCTTCCTTCCCCTTCCTTCCCCTTCCTTTCCCTTCCGCCCTTTCTTTTTGTTTCTAGATTTTTGCTCTTTGTCAGATTTCATACCAGGAACAAGTGGAACTGGAGAACAAAAGTTGGGCAGGGAGTAGAGAAGAGGCGACTGCAGGTCCGTTCTAGGCTGTGCAGGTTCTTTGGCAGTGGAGTGGTGATGGTGGTGGTGGGGAAGATAGCAGTTAACGTCATTAAAACAGCCTTGTGGCAAAACAAAATTAGCAACCATGGTGTATTGTGAGTTATAGTACTCTGTCTTCCTCCTGTTCGCTGCAGTTCAATGCAACAGCCTCTTAGGAATAGTGCCTTCTGGTGACCCACAGGACACCGCCCCTTCGCTCCCCCTCTAGTACCCCCCCCCGCAGCCTTTTGCTCTCCCATCCAAGATTGCTGGGTTAATAGATAACCACTATCTTTTATTTATTTATTTATTTATTTATTTATTTATTTATTTATTTATCTATCATTTTAATGTTGAAATTTACCTAGCAGTCTCTTATAGTGAAAGCAACACTTCCTACTCTTGGAAACAAGAGCTAAAACTCCTTAGAATCCGGAATTCAATGCTTCCGTGAAGTTAGCTGATTCAGCAGAAAACCGGCCAGGAGAATAAGCCAAGTCGGTCTTTTACTTTGTTGTTTGCTTTTCAGTCGATTCTTCCCTCCTCCGAGTTCCATTGTGTGAGTTCAAACTTGTAAAGTCACCCTTTCTCTGCGTTTCCTGGGTACGCACAGGGCCATCCGCCCCACCTTACACTGCGGCGCAGGCACTACACTGATCCTGGGGTAATTGGGCGATCAGGGGAGGCAGCACCTCTGGTTGGAGGCGCAGGGCGGGAAGCCAGACGCCTCCCAACCTCCCCCAAAACCGCAGGTGGGAGGAGCCAACTTTCTAAAAGCTACACAAATGGTAGTTTTTACTGTTTTTCTTCAGTAGGAAAAGGTCAGATATTAAAGTTTGAAATTACAGTATATAAATTGAAGTTAGGTTAAACAAACTGATATTTGAAAACTGAGGCTGAAAATAGTTGATTTTGGCTTTTAATTGGCATTAAAAATTTTTAGAGACAAACTGAAATCTTGAGGATGTGGAATGTGGAAAGTTTGGGTAAGAATATTAAATTCACATGAAATAACAAGGAGACAGAAGTTCAGACTTTCCAAAACCATGGAGTATTTGGAGATGACTGATTTGAGACACCAAGACACATGTGAAAATTAACTGAAACTTACTTCTGAGAAAATACAACAATAACGTTTAATACTATTATTAAAGGGCTACTTATTATTTCAGGTAGTAGAAACCAAATCAGAAAGAAACCAAAGAAGAAACTAAAATCATCACACACATAAGTGTAAGAAAACTGACTTTTTTTTTTAAAAGTAAGCTAGCTACCTTTTAGGGTAGGAAATATTTTTCGGAGAGGAAATAGAAAGTTAAAGTTACCTGTCCTTCAGCAGAGTAACAAAACATTAGCTTTCAAACTATTGCAATGGTTGTAGTTTGGGGACAAGTTCCTAAGTTCCTGGGGTCAATTTCTAGCACTTCAAAACAAAGCAGAAAATGTTTCCACGTAATCCATACTGGACACTGTAGACAGCCCATTCAAGGAGGAAAGGGTTCTCTTGTCCCACGGTTTTATGGTAAATCCATATAAAACTGCAGGGAGTATGTGGCAACACCTCAAAAGAGTGGAAAGAAGGGGCCTCCACAATTCCCTTTAACCATGTGTTCCTTAAGTATGCCCATTTGTGGCACTTTCTATATCCCAATGATAGCAAAAGTAAAAGGCACACATTTACATCTGGAGAAGAAAGGCTTAGAAAATATGGAATACACTTGAAATTTCCAAGAGGGTCCTACCGATATAAACATTTCTGGGAAAATGATATGAGGATGTTGCTTCATGGTGGAGCATCTGCCTAGCATCCTCAACATAAGCAGATTTCATATAAAAATATGTATATGAAATCTGCTTATGTTATATATAATATATTGTATATAATTTGTTTATGCTATATAATATATAATATATTATATATATATAATTTGCTTAGTATGCATGTGCTCTATACTACGCCTGCCACTGCATGCTACTTGTCATGCTCATTCCTGTAATTTTAGCATGGTAAGGAGGACTCAAGGGTCAGAAATTCAAGATCATTTTTAACTATATAGCAAGTTGGAGACTAGGCTTGCGTAACATGTCCCTGTCTTAAAAATAAATCAAAACACAAGCAAATCTTGACATATGAGGGGACCTAAATACATCAATAAGATGATACTTTCCAAAGAGTATATGCTAAACTATTTTACAGCTAATGCAATTTCTCAGGTTATATTTAACACAAGTTGTTTCTTTTGAAAACTTGCTTTCCTTCAGAAAGAAATGGTCAAACATTATTTTGCCAGAGCATATAATAGGGAGATATCATGGTATGTTTAAATTATGTCTTTCTAAAGACACTATCTTCATTCCTCCATAAGTAGATGAACAATTGGGATGAACTAGTCTTACCTCAGTCTAGGGTTAAATGAGCAGGAGTGCTGTTTGGCCCTCAGTGTGCCCAGATCCCTGCACATTAAACATTTGGACACTACCATAACATTACTGACAGACAGGGGAGGCCTGGGCCTGGTATGAGCAGGTTAGATCTTTGTGTCAGTGTGGTCTTGAAGAGGATATTGAGAGCCCAGTGTCTCCTCTCTCTCCTTTCTCTTCTGTACCATGGTGATGTGCTCTCTTCTACCACACACTCCATGCTGTTCTGGGCAACCTTTCCATAGAAGCCCAACCATCGGTACCAAGCAGTCATGGACTAGAATCTCTGACTCTAGTCAAAGTGAATATTTCCTCTTTTTAAAGCTGGCTACCCTTAGATCATGTCACTGTAACAGGAGCCTGGACAATATAAAAGGATTGCTTAATTATTTTTTTATCTCCTCCATATTCAAAAACTCTCCTAAGGCTTCTTGCCCTCTATTTTCTCCACCTCTAGAGAGAGCCCTGGAAGAGGAAGCACTCTCAGCGTGTTGGCTATGACAAGGTCCATATGAAGAGTGTGTCAATTTCTGGGTGCACAGCCTCAGTGCTTACTCTACATGTACCCGCCATTTTGGAAATGGGGATGACACTGTCAATTAGTAACTTTACACTCTAGGATGTGTCTCAAGAGACAACGATGATTTTTTTTTTTTTTTTTTTTGCCACTGAAGGTAGAATAGCTAGGTGCATCTTATGAAAGCGTCATGCACTAGTTTGGAGGATCTGAGATGCTGTGCAGACCTAATAAAAACCGACTTGGACAAGAAAGGCAGTTCAGATTTCAGTAAACATGGACAGAGGATTCTCACCACTGGTTTCTTAAGTCATTCACAGATGTCCGGCCTGGAATCCCACTGTTGGCTTCCCATGGAGGTTATTGTTAAACTTCAAATGACAACAGCCAGGACAGGTTCTTGATATGGGAGGGCGCTCCTCCTTGGAAGGAAAACTCTCCTCTGAAAGCAGAAGAGCTTCCTCAGAGTATTGTGCTTCCACTGTCAGCGCCAGTTTTAGCTGCAAGACGAATGAAACTGAGGAATCTGACAAGTGGCTCGTGACACTGGGATCTGGTGACAAGGAAGGGGAGAAGATGTATAATATTATATACACCTCTATATCAAAATATGAGCTTTGAAGGGTGGGGAGATGACTCAGTTGGCAAAATGTCTTCTGTAAAAGTGTAAGAACCCAAGTACATGTCTGAAAGGTCCCATATAAAAGCTACATAGGGGCAGTCGGCGAGCAAAAGTGGGTGGATCCTTGAAGTTCATTGCCCAACCAATCTGATGAATTCCAGGCTCAGTGGGAGATTCTCAAATATAAGGTGGAAAGACATTGAGGAGACACTCATGCTGACCTCCACGCATGTGTGCATAATTGGGGTCTTGCATTCATATGTGCATGTGTGTGTACACACACAACATATGCACTCACTCCCCCCTCCTCCCCCCTCTCTCTCTCCACACACACACACACACACACGCACACACACACTTCACTGGTCAGCAGCCTTAGTCTTCCAGCACATGTCCCTTAGGGTCACAGTTAAGAATGGCATAAGTTGGAGAAAACTTTGATAACAGTATGCTTTTCTTTTTGAAGTTTATTTAATATAGATGACTGGCCAGTGGTGAGCTCTGTATTAACTGCTGTCTACTGCCAACAGTCGTGTGTCTCAGGGAGGAGAATAAGAGACTGTGAAGTACTCATCTCTAAGTAGAACATCTGTTTAACCCATGGTCTATCTGAGGCTCCGGGATTATCCCAGAAGAGTGGGCAGAAAGACCATAAGGTCAGAGGTAATAGAGAACTGTAGTACAATAATGTTTTCTGGTCCTGAAAGGGACATTGCACACACAAACACATAATGGATGTGACTGTACATACAGGGCCTACACTAGATCAAGTCAGCTAAAGCCCCATCACCGGTTGGGTAGGGGTGGATGAATTCTACCTATATCTGAAGAGTTATTGGCTAGCTGCTTAGAAACAGAAAGAGTCAACTTTGTTTAGGAATGTTCTCTCAACAATCTGGTGCCCATGTTCCTGTGAACAGCCCTACAACCATATATGTACCGACAGCACTACATTTCAAAAAGAATATGTGCTGATGTATGGATATATGGAAGCATTAGGCAAGTTTGAGGGTAGAGAGTGAGAAGCATATTTGATCAGAACACACCAGATTCACATATGAAATTCTAAAACAATACATTTTGAAAGTTAAAAAATAATCTAAATTTTATGCTTGGACAAAAATCTAATGTTGGGTTTTGCCACAGGCTTCTAATCCCAATGCTTGGAGACAAAGAGGTAGATCATAGAGACTTACTGATTAGCTAGTCTGTCCAAAATCTTGAGTTTTTGGTTCAGTGAAAAGATTTTCAGCTCATCAATTAAAAGGAAAAGAAGAGCACATCTTGACAACAACCCCTGGCTTCCACAGTGCATACATGGGCAAACAGCTGCACACACGTGTAGACACACTGACACACACCACACACATACACACATTTTCACACACCACATACACACTCATTCACACATCACATATACTCATTAACACACCACATACACACATTCACACGCACACATACATATACGTTCACACACCACATATACACTTTCACACACCACAAAACCACACGTTTATACCACACACATATACACACATTCACACACCACACAAATACACATTTACACCGCACACATACACACATTAACATATCACACACACACACACACACACACAGAGAGAGAGAGAGAGAGAGAGAGAGAGAGAAAGATAGAAAATTATCTTGTATTTAACATCTAATATGTATCATTTTGTACCTTTTTTATTTTTCTTTTTGAGAAAAGAAATAACCAAAGGTCAGACTATGGCTTTGATAGGAGTACCCAAGCCCACTGTCCCAAAGTGTCCTTCTGATTAAGCATCTGTGGCTCTTGACAAAACCAAGGACTAGGAAAGGACAAAGAGGTTTTGCCTTTGCAGTTGGGAGGCACAGAAATGACCTTAAAATTCTCCGTGATGCCAGCATGGAGTGTCCTTGATAGAACAGTCATCCATTTTTTTTCTAGGCTGTCTGTCTATTGCCCAGGACATGAGGTCATCCCCTGATATTGCACATTGACACAAAACTATGAAGCTAAGTAAAAGTAACTGAAGAAGACTATGTATGGTGTAGAGAAAACAGCATGTGGGTCAGACAGTCCCAGAGGAGTCCATGCTACCTGCCTGTGGCATAATTTATTTGCATTAGTTATTTTTCTATTGCTGAGACAAAACACCATGGCTAAGGCAAGGTTTCATTTTACTTATGGTTCCACAGGGATGAGAGTTTATCATGGCAGGGAAATATGGCTGCAAGTTTGATAGCTGGAGCAAAAGTTGATGAGCCCCAAGTGGGAAACAGTAAGCTACTCTCAGGACATGTTTCTTCCAGTAGGGTCACACCTCCTAACACCACCTAAACGGTGCCATCAATTGGGGACTTGCATTCAAATGCCCAAGACTATGGAGGGCATCTCATTCAAACCACCACACTATCTGAGTGTTGCCTTCTTCAGGTTGGCAAACAACCTCAGCCTCAAGTTTCTGTATGGTTAGCTCTTAACTGGGTAACATATCTCCTTAACCCTGGCACCACCCTTTATATGACTTAACTTTTGTTAACTGAAGCCACCAGATCATTCTTAGAATCAAAAGCAGGGCTGTAGATGTGCCCGAGGTTGAAAAAAATGTTCAAACATAAGAGGGGCTAGATTGTTTGTTTGCTATGGTTTTTTTTGAAAGAGAGTTGCACTTCGTAGCACATGTTGGCTTCAAACATATGATCCTCCTGCCTCAGACTCCTGAATGGTAGTATGTCAAGTACATGCCACCATGCCAGGATGTGTGGAAGTAGAAGCTGTGTTTTAAAACTGCCACACCAACTCAGTGTAATCCTTATGCTATGTATCAAGTGGTTATAACATTCTCTTTTATATGGAACTCGTGGGGGAGTGCCACAGGTACAAACCTGAAATGCTGTTGGATAGTCATTCACATAGGAAAGATATTAGAAAGGAAATTAATGTTCAGAGAGGATGAAATGCAGCATCAAAGATGGCCTGAGAGTTGAGTTCAGAGAGAAGGAAAGGCTTCGGTGTGTAGGTAGTAGCTAGTGAGAAACTGACCTTTATCTAGGGTATGCATACGATTCCAGTGCTTCTCCCTGGACTGGAGCGTTTGTGTTTGCACCCAGCTGAGTTTGTGCCCTGGGTTGCTTTGTCTCTGGTGCCTGTGCAGCTCAGCATTTGAAACAAAAAGTCTAACACTTCTAGAGCACACCAACCTGACCAGCCATGGCCGTGATTCTGAGTTATTGAAACCCCTTTCTCTCCATGTTTTCAGTGTCTGCTTTGGTTTGTATCCCTTATAGTTCCACTGTGGCTAAGGTTCATCTTATCCCATATCAATGTTCAGATGCAGGAAGAGGCTCTTGTTGTCCCTTGGCCTCTTTTAAAAGTAACAAATTTGGTGCCCGGAGCAGAGCCTCTGCTCTGGATCTCCGAGCACTAAGTACATACCCCAGTTGCAGCTTGGCATCCCAGGTGTTCTGACACATCCAGGAACACAGGTGAGACCCCCAAACCCCACCCCAATACCTGGTATAAGCAGGAAGGACCTCTGTGACCCAGAGACAGAGATATCCCATCCAGCCACATATCCATGCTTCTTCTGGTTTGCACCTGTGCCTGGAGTGGAGACTTTTCTCTGGATCCCAACGCACTCATCCCACACCCAGATTCAACATGACCTCCAGGAGTTCTAGCACACCCTGAATCACAGGATCACAGAATCACAGAGTCACATGATGACAGGCTTGCAGGAAAAACAGGTTACAGTCAGAGAAAGCAAGTCCAGTTAACACAAGAGGAAACCACATGGTGAAAGGTAAACACAAGAATATAAACCGCAGAAACCATACTGCTTGGCACCAACAGAATCCAGCTCTTGCACCACAGAAATCCAGAAATACCGCAACACACTTGAAAAGCAATATTCAGATCTATATGAAAATGATAGAGGACTTTAAGAAGAACATAAATAACTCCCTTAAAGAAATACAGGACAAGACAGGTAAAGAAGTAGAAACCCTTAAAAAGGAAACACATAAATCCTTCAAATAAATACACGAAATCACAATCAATCAGGTAAAGAAATTGAACAAAACCATCCAGGACCCAATAGAAACATTAAAGAAAACACAAAACAAGAGAACTCCAGAGATGGAAAACCTAGGAAAGAGATCAGGAGTTATAGATGCAAGTATTACCAACAGAATGCAAAAGGTAGAAGAGAAAATCTCAGGTGCAGAAGATACCGTAGAAAACATTGACACAACTGTCAAAGAAAATACAAAAAGCAAAAAGCTCCTAACCCAAAACATTCAAGAAATCTAGGACACAATGAAAAGACCAAATCTAAAAATAGTATGTATAGAAGAGAATGAAGATTCCCAACTCAAGGGCCCCAAACATATTCAATAAAATTATAGATGGAAACTTTCCTAATTTAAAGAAAGAGATGTCAACAAAGACACAAGAAGCCTACAGAATACCAGACTGGGTCAGAAAAGAAATTCCTCCCATCACTTAACAATTAAAACTCCAAAAGCACATGCAAAGAAAGAATATTGAAAACCATGGGGGAAAAGGTCAAGGAACATATAAAGGCAGACTTATCAGAATTACACAAGACTTCTCAAAAGAGACTCTAAAAGCCAGAAGACCTTGAGTGGATGTCATACAGACCCTAAGAGAACAAAAATGCCAGCCAAGGCTACTATACCCAGTAAAACTCTCAATTACCATAGATAGAGAAACCAAGGTATTCCAAGACAAAACCAGATTTAAACAATACCTTTCCACTAATCCAGCCCTACAATGGATAACAGAAGTAAAAGTCCAACACAAGGAGGGAAACTACACCCAAGAGAAAGCAAGAAATTAATCTTGTCATAACAAACCCAAAAGAAGGGAAAACCATAAACATAATCCCACCTCTATCAACAAAAACAACAGGAAGCAACAATCATTGGTCCCTAATATCTCTCAACATCAATGGACTCAATTCCACATTATAAGACACAGGCTAACAGACTGGAGACATAAACAGGACCCAACATTTTGTTACATACAGGAAACAGTGACAAAGACAGAGAGTACATCAAGTTAAAATGCTGGCAAAATTTTTTCCAAGCAAATGGTCCCAAGAAACATACTAGAGTAGCCATTCTAATATTGAATAAAATAGACATCCAACCAAACGTTATCAGAAAAGATGGGGCAGAACACTACATACTCATCGAAGGAAAAATCCACCAAGATGAACTCTTGATTCTGATTATCTATTCCCCAAATGCAAGGACATCCACATTTGTAAAAGAAACATTACTAAAGCTCAAAGCACACATTGAACCTTACACAATAATAGTGGGAGATTTCAACACCACACTTTTACTAATGGAGAGATCATGGAAACAGAAACTAAACAGAGACACAGTGAAACTATCCGAAATTATGAACCAAATGAATTTAACAGATATCTATAAAACATTTCATCCTAAAACAAAAGAATATACCTTCTTCGCAGCACCTCATGCTACCTTCTCAAAAATTGACCATATAGTGGGACACAAAACAAAGCTCAACAGATACAAGAACATTGAGTTAATACCATGAATTCTATCACACAACCACGGACTAAGGTTGGTCTTCAATAACAACAAAAACAACAGAAAGCCAACATACACATGGAAGCTGAACAACGCTCTACTCAATGATAACTTGGTCAGGGGAGAAATAAAGGAGGAAATTGAAGAATTTTTAGAATTTAATGAAAACAAAGGTATAAAATTCCCAAACTTATGGGATACAATGAAAACAGTGCTAAGAGGAAAACTCATACCTCTGAGTGCTTTCAAAAAGAAACAGGAGAGAGCATACACTAGCAGCTTGACAGCACACCTGAAAGCTCTAGAACAAAAAAAAAGCAAATACACCCAAGAGGAGTAGATGGCAGAAAATAATCAAACTCAAGGCTGAAATCCACCAAGTAGAAACAAAAAGAGCTATGTAAAGAATCAACAAACCAGGAGCTTGTTCTTTGAGAAAATCAACGAGAGATAAATCCATGGCTAGACTAACCATAGGGCACAGAGAAAATATTCAATTTAACAAAATCAGAAATGAAAAGGGAGATTACAGAAACTGTGGAAATTCAAAATAATTATTAGATCCTACTACAAAAGCCTATCCTCAAAACATTAGAATATCTGGATGAAATGGACAATTTTCTAGACAGATACCACTTACCAAAGTTAAATCAGGATCAGATAAACCATCTAAATAGTCTCATAACCCCTAAAGAAATAGAAACAGTCATTAAAAGTCTCCCAACCAAAAAAGCCCAGAAACAGATACGTTTAGTACACAATTCTATGAGACCTACAAAGAAGATCTAATTCCAATACTCTTCACACTATTCCACAAAATAGAAACAAAAGGAACACTACCTAATTCATTCTTTAAAGCCACAATTATGCTTATATCTAAGCTACACAGAGACCCAACAAAGAAAGAGAACTTGAGACCAATTTCCCTTATGAATATCAATGCAAAAATACTCAACAAAATTCTCGCAAACAGAATCCAAGAACACATCACCGGGGTTGGGGATTTAGCTCAGTGATAGAGCGCTTGCCTAGGAAGCGCAAGGCCCTGGGTTCGCTCCCCAGCTCCGAAAAAAGAACCAAAAAAAAAAAAAAAAAAGAACACATCACCACGATCATTCATAATGATCAAGTAGACTTCATCCCAGGAATGCAGGGATGGTTCAATATATGGAAATCCATCAATGTAATCCCCTATATAAGCGAACTCTAAGAAAAAAAACCACATGACCATATCATTAGATGTTGAAAAAGCATTTGACAAAATTCAAAATACTTCATGATAAAAGTCTTGGAAAAATCAAGAATATCAGGTCCATACCTAACCATAATAAGAACAATATACAGCAAGCCAATAGCCAACAACAAAAAATGGAGAGAAACTCAAAATAGTCCAATTAAAATCAGGAGCAAGACAAGTTTGTCCACTCTCTTCCTATCTATTCAATATAGTGCTCAAAGTTCTAGCCCAAGCAATTAGATAACAAATGGAGATCAAAGGGATATAAACTGGGAAGGAAGAAGTCAATATATCACTATTTGCAGACGATATAATATTATACTTAAGTGACTCCAAAGGTTCCACCAGAGAACTCCTACAGCTGATAAACAACTTCAGTAAAGTGACTGGATACAAAATTAACTCTAACAAATCAGTAGCCTTCTTCTATTTGAAAATAAATGGGCTGAAAAAGAAATTAGGGAAATAACACCCTTTATACTAATATAAAATATCTTGGTGTGACGCTAACCAAAGAAGTGAAAGATCTGTATGACAAGAACTTCAAGTCTCCGAAGAAAGAAATTGAAAGAAGATGGAAAGATCTCCCATGGATTGGCAGGATTAATATAGTAAAAATGGCCATTTTGCTGAAAGCAATCTATAGATTCAATGCAATCCTCATCAGAATTCCCACTTAATTCTTCATAGAGTTAGAAATATCAATTTCCAGGGTTGGGGATTTAGCTCAGTGGTAGAGCGCTTGCCTAGCAAGAGCAAGGCCCTGGGTTCGGTCCTCAGCTCCGAAAAAAAAAAAAACCAAAAAAAAAAAAGAAATATCAATTTCCAATTCATTTGGAATAATAAATAAAAGCCAGGATAGTGAAAACTATACTCAGCAGTAAAAGAACTTCTGGGAGAATCACCATCGCTGACCTTAAGCTGCACTATAGAGCAATAGTGATAAATACCACATGGTATTGGTACAGAGATAGACAGGTAAATCAATGAAATAGAACTGAAGACTCAGAAATGAGTCCACACGCCTATGGTCACTTAATCTTTGATGAAGAAGCTAAAACTATCCAGTGAAAAAAAGGCAGCATTTTCAACTAATGTTGCTGGTGATCACCATGTAGAAGAAATCAAATTGATCCATTCTGAAAGCTCAAGTACAAAGCTAAAGTCTAAGTGGATCAAGGACCTCTATATAAAACCAGAAATGCTGAATATAATAGAATAGAAAGTGGAGAAGAGCCTCCAACGATGAGCACAGGGGAAAATTTCCTGAACAGAACAATAATTGTTTATGCTCTAAGATCAAGAATCAACAAATGGTACCTAATAAATTGAAAAACTTCTGTAAAGTAAAGGACACTCAATAGGACAAAACAGCAACTCACAGTTTACTAAAAGATCTTTACCAACCCTACATCCATTAGAGGCCTAGTATCCAAAGTATAATAGAACTCCATAAGTTAGATTCCAGAGAACCAAAAAACCATATTAAAAATGGTATATAGAGCTAAACAGAATTTTCAACTCAGGAATCTCTAAATGGCTGAGAATCACTTAAAGAATTGTTCAACATCCTTAGCGATGAGGGAAATGTAAATCAAAACGACCCTGAGATTCCACCTCATACCAGTCAGAATGGCTAAGATCTCAGGTGACTGTAGATGCTGGTAAGGATGTGGAGAATGAGGAACACTCCTCCATTGCTGGTGGAACTGCTAGCCAGTAAAACCACTTTTGAAATCAATCTGGCATTTTCTGAGAAAACTGGAAATCGTTCTACTAAGACCCAGCTATACCTCTACTGGGCATATACTCAAAAGATGCTCCAACACATAAAAAGGACACATGCTATGTTCATAGCAGTCTTTCCATCAGAAGCTGGAAACAAACCAGATGTCGTTAAAGGGAGGAATGGATACAGAAACTGGTACATCCACACAATGGAGTACTACTCAGCTATTAAAAACAACGACTTCATGAATTTCAAAGACAAATGGATGGAACTAGAAAATATCATTCTGAATAAGGTAGCCCAGACACAAAAGAACACACATGTATGTACTCACTGATGAGTGGATATTAGCCCCAAACCTCATAATGCCCAAGATACCATCTGCAGATCATATGGAGCTTAGGAGGAAGGAAGACCAGGGTGTGGATGCTTCAGTCCTCCATTGAGTGGTGAACAGAATGATCTCGGGATGTCGAAGGAGAAGGGAGGATCTGGGAGGGATAGAGAAGGGGGAGGATATAAGGGGCAGTATCAGGTACTGGAGGGGATGGGAAAGAGGTACAGAGGGTTAGGAAATCTTATAAAAATATGTAGCAGTGTAGGATAAAGGGGTGAGTCATTGGCTCCCAGGACCCAAATGGGATGACTTTAGCCGAAGTGCTCAGTGAGGCAGAGAGAGAACCTGTAGAGACCACCTTCAGTAGGTAGGCCCGGCCTCCGGAGGGATAGGGCCACCTATCCATCTCAAAGTTTTTAACCCAGAAATTCCCCTGTCCAAAGGAAAGACAGGGACAAAAAAGGAAACAGAGACTGAAGGAAGGGCCATCGGGGAACGCCCCACCTTGGGATCCATCCTGTCTGCAGACACCAAACCCTGACACTGTTGCTGACAGGAACCTGGTTTGACTGTTCCTTGGGAGGTTCTCCCAGTAACTGACTAATGCAGATGTGGATGCTTGGAGCCAACCATCCGACGGAGCTCCAAGACCCCCGTGGGGGAGCTGGCAGAAGGACTGCAGGATAGGAGGGGAATTGCAACCCCACAGGAAGAACAATGTTGGCTGGCTGGACCACCCAGTGCTCCCAGGGCCTAGACCACCAACCAAGGAGAGTGTAGGGAGGGATCCATTGTTACAGATGCATATGTAGCAAAGGATGGCCTTGTCTGACAGCAATGGGAGGGGAGGCCCTTGGTCCTGTGGAGCTTTGATGCCCCAGTGCAGGGGGATGCTGGAGCAGTGGGGAGAGAGAGGATGGGTGGATGGGGGAACACTCTCATAGAGGTAAAGTAGAGAGAAGAGAGGACAGATGTTAGATGGGGGTTTGTGGAGGGGTAACAAGGAAGTGGGATATCACTTGAGATGTAAAGGAATGGAATGATTAATAATAATATACATATTAAGAATATATATATTTATAAATGTGTCAAATTGACTTTATATCATTTCTAATGGGCCAGAATGGGGTGACAAACAGCATCAGGGAACTCTGGTTTGGCCATGGAGCTATCATTTCAATGACATGGCTTTGTTATGAAGGAAGGGTGGTGGATTGGCTTCAAGTAGTAACCCTGGTGTGCTACACACACTGGTAGAGGCCAGCACCTCTTTGCATTTAACTTTGCCATCCAGGGCTAAATGTCTTGTATCCCAGAAGTCTCTGAAGGTTTTTATGGCCCTGGGATATGAATTATCAGCCAGACTGAAATCCTTTCTCTTTTTTTCCCCTCCATAACTGTGTGCAGTACACTCTACTAATAAAGTTCTGGTTGTTATCTCATGAACATGGTGTGTTTATATAAAAATATACCCCTGCTGTAGGAATATGATTGCTCATGGGTTGGTGACACTGGACCGGCACAAGGAGGCCTGCAGAGCAGAGAGACCTGGTGACTAAACTGCTGGTCCAACCCACTACCTACTTCACCTGTAGGGTAGTGACCTGAAGAACATCTTATCCCTCAGTCAGGATGCATCACAGGGGTGAAGCATCGACAGAGATGGTAAGTTATCTCTCACCCATATGTTTTCCAGAAACTCAAAGGCTGAGGTGTAAATAACTTCTAATCTCCTGCAATGTGCTGAACTAAGAAAACCATGTGGGTGTTCCAGGCCGAAGCTAGAGCCCTAGCTGCAGTTAGTGTCTCACAAGCAAACCAATTTCTACAGAAGTCTTCTCCAGGAAAGGACAGGAGTTCACTTATTCTTAATTAATTCTTTGATACTCTGACATTTCTTGCATTTTACTTTCTGTACACCCTCATCTCTGTTTTCTTTTTCTCTCTGTCTCTCTGTCTCTCTCTGTCTCTGTTTCTCTGTCTCTTTATGTGTGTGCGCGCGCATATGTGGCGTGTGTGTGTGGGGGGGGGGGGACAGAGGTCAACCTTAGATGTTCCTCAGGAACCCTTCACCTTGCTTCATGAGATGGGATCTCATACTGGGACTTGGGGCTCAGCGATTAGATTATTCTAGTTCACTTGGAGCCAGTGAACTAGAGGGATCTTTGCATATCTTCTTCCCCAGAGCTGAGAGTAGAGGCCTGTGCCACCACTGCATGATTTCTCTGGGTGCTGGGTGTCAAAATCAGGCCATCATAAGTATGTGACAAGGGTTTCACTAAGCCAGGCCTACCGTACTCCCCTCTCCAGCCCACCATACTCATTTAGCATCACTTTCTGTTCTCAGAAATGTTTGTAGCACAGTGCCTGACCCCTGCGCTTGACGGCCTTTCTTCTGTGTCACTGGTTTGGGAGACTACTTGCCTTTAGGCCTTGTTTCCGAGCATTCTAGAGAATGTGCTTGAGGACTTGCTAGGATAGTTTTTTTTTTTTCTTCCAGATTTCCCTTTCCTTCAAAGTGAACTGACCCAAACTACGTGGATTCTCGCAGTCATGCATTTGTTCCACCCTCATTTTAGGGTCTCTACCACAGTGAGCAGCTTCTTCCCATGGGAAGGTAGGCTTATCTCAGGAGTGTGGTTTTTGGAGGACCTGTTGCTTTGAGAGTGGAAAACAAAGGATGCAAAAACATCACTTCTTTTTGTCACCGTGTTGATTATTAGTCATTTTGTTTCCTATTGGAATCCCTGTAATTGCTAGGCTCCTGTCAGCAAGTATGGCTTTTTCATGACTGGAGATACAGCTCAGTCAAAAAAGTGCTTGCCAGGTGAGCATGAAGCCCTGAGTTGTATCTACCAAAGTACGTGTGTGCGTGTACACACACACACACACACACACACACACACACACACACACACACACACAAGTGCAATAGGCATTGTGGTTCACACTTGTAATTCCAGAGTTTGTGAGGTGGAGTCGCATGGCTAGCCTAAACTAATTGTTGAGGTACTGTTCAGTGAGAGACCTCAAAAAGCATGGCGTATGGCATCTGAGGAGTGTCACACAAGGCTGATGTGTGGCTTCCATGTGTGCATATACACGTGGTGCGTGCTCCTACCAAAACACTCTTATTCTTATCCTTACTGTGACAAGGTCTTCACTCTGCTCTTTTTGGGGTTTGTCCTTCAGTTTTAAAATACACAGAATAGAAAGATTCCTTTTGTGCCTTATCTGTCAAAATCTGAAAATGCTCATTTTTATTAGGCTCCTGTTAAGGTTTGGTTACCTTGTAAGATATGAAGGCTTTTGTGGGAAGATAATCTATTGAAATTAGACATCCAGAGTTTTTGGTAAGAGGAAAAATACAGGAATAATTAAATAGAGTGAATGTATAGAGTAGAACAGTGCTAGCATGTAATTCATAGTAGCAGAACGATAAGTGTGGGCCCCATTCCCAAACCCCATGTGAGCGCTCAGGCCTGTATGTGGAGTATCCTGCTAAGTCTAAGCTCTCTGCTATCCAGAATAAACACTTTGCTTAAGAACAAGAGTGACCAGAATAAGGAAGGAAAATGCTGTGATCTGTGTTCCGTTGTTAACGTACTAGAGGACAGTGAGAGGAGACCAGTTGAGCAGGGCTGGGAGAGAGTAAGGTGACTTCCATTTATGCCATGCCTACTTGGTACCATGCTATGGGCCTCACCCTACTGATTTTTTTTAAGCCTCATTTCAGAGCTAGGTCCAGTTCACGCTGCTTCGTGAAGACGTAAATTACTGCCTTGTGCAACAAGAAGTCCAGAAATAGGGAAGACTCCATGGTTGTTGGTTACAGAGTTTTCAAACTATCATCAAGGACCAAGGACTAAGATTCTAATTTCTTTGCCGGGACCCTCTCCAATGTGTCTTTAGTGATGACTTTAGGGGTATAAGAAGACTGCAGCATTCCTAAGCATCTTCCTAGAAGTTTCCCAGCGTGTTTTACTGTTTGAATTACTCCAAATCTGCATCTGGAATCCAAACACAGGCAAGTAGAATGGTGTTTTAGGGTTATTATTGTTGTGATGAAGCACTTTGACCAAAAGCAGCCTGGGAGGAAAAGGTTTATTTCATTCACATTTCCATATGTTCATCATCAAAAGCAGTTAGTGAAGGAACTCAGACAGGACAGGAACCTGCAGGCAGCAGTGGATTCAGAGGCCAGAGAGGGATGTTGCTTCCTGAACTGTTCCTCACCAGCCTAGGGATAGCATCACACTCAGATGGGCTGTGCCCTTCCCACATCAATCACTAATGAAAAACATGCCCTACAGGCTCGCCTATAGCCTGTTCTTATGGGGTATTTTCTCAACTGTGGTTGCCTCCTCTCGGGTGACTGTAGCTGGTGTCAAGTTGACATAAAATTAGCCAGCATAAATGGGATTATCACTATTGTCTTAAAGGCAGCAGGTTACCTTTTCTGTGCAGTGTGATCTGTGTAATTAATTCGTCATGCAATTGTCTTGTCTTGGTAGAGAAGGTTAAACACTGGAATGAGCTACAGTAAATAAGAAATAACAGATGTAAGATTCATTTTGGGTTGGCAGCTGGTCTGTATCAATCTCTACCCATCTCCAGTTTAGCATATGTATATAGTCTAATCCTCATAGAACACATGTACGAAATATGGGAGCCAGGGTGGGGAGACAGCATACTTGGAAAAGTGTTTACCTTACAAGCATGAAGGCCTGAGTTCAAATCCCAGAACCCACATTCTATAAAAGTAGGCATAGTGGTACACTGTTAGAATCTTAGTGCTAGGAAAGCAGAGAAGGGAAGAACCCTGGCCATTCCTGGATAGCCAGACTTATCCTCTTGGTAAATCAAGCCAGAAAGAGAGCCTATTTCAAAAAACAAAATTGACAAGAAACAACACCCAAGGCTATCCACTGACCTCCACACCCATGCACACATGTACACAAGTACCTGCACACATGGAAACACACAAAAGTACAAAAGTTAAGGTTTACAAGTGAAGCAGTACACCAACACACAGCTTCTAAAACTGTCTTCACATGCAAACCTTTTTGCTGGATTTTCATGCATACTAGAGTGTATAGTAGAGTATAAACCCACACATCAAACACTACTGAAAACAGTTCACAAAGAAATGTATTTTAAAACTCTTTTTTTTGCTATACATATTTTGTGGTGGTTCAAATAAGAATGGCTCTCATAGGCTGGTATGTTTGAACTCTTGGTTCTTAGCTGGTGGAACTGTTTGGGAAGAATTAGGAGGCATAGCCTTTTGGAGGAGAAATGTCACTGGAAGTTTTGAGGTTTCAAAAGCCGCATTCTACTTGTATTGTGCTCTCTGCCTCTGGCTTGTAAATGAGATATAAGTAACTAACACGCGCACACACACACACACACACAGACAGACACACGCACACACTCACATTTCATTTTATTAAAGATAGAAGAAAATTTTCATGCTAATGATCTGGATCTGGTGGTTTGTCTAACACCACATATTCAAAAGCTATTTTAATTGATTTGATACTTATGTGCTGAGGAATGTTTTAAGAAAATTTTAGATGGCTCTGTTTCCCCTTAATTAAGCTATTATTTCTATAAAATCACAACGCATTGTACACACAGTAAATACTCTGAGATCCACAGACTACAGTAGTCTCAAACCTATCAACATTGTTTCAGATGGCATTTGTGGATATTGTATGATGTGAGGCACGCACAATGTTAAGCATAAAGACTGTGTATTTACAACCAAGGCTAATGTCCTCTCCTGTAGATATGGCATAAGCCAGGGCTGCTGAAGCAGCCCGGATTCCTTATGTATTAGATTTTGGATTGGTTTTATGGTTGTGTGATCAGAACCCTTATTTTGGCAACTCTTTCATTCAGTTATGTGGCCCAGTATGAGGGACACCACCCACACTTTAGGACGCTGGCTTTAGATCATAGTGCTTGAACACAGAAAGACTCCATTTTTAAATGAACTCCTAAAGCCTAAAGGACCCATAGACACACAAAGTAGCAAAGCTTAAGTTCAAATCAGGAAATGAGTCTCAGAAGACTCAGAGGAGCTATTCTGATGAAGTAGACTTTTGGAAACTTCATGGGACGGCATCTGATATGCTTTTTTGGGTCAGAAAGACTGTCATCGCTCTGTGTGCTTCCTAGCATGGGGCTCAGAAAACACCCAGCTATGCACAGGCCTGGCCTAGCTGCTGTATTTGGAGGAATCCCCATGAATTCTGATCTCTCACCACAAGCCACTGCTGAAGGTTTGGTTTAGCACAGAGTACATAATTTTGGAGTGTCTCCACCCATCGTTTAGAAGAACCAGCTTCACTGGCCTGGGGTCCTGGCAGCTCCCAGCTCCGCTGGTATGATAGGCTGTGGTTTAAGGAGGAGCCCTTGGCACTGCATTGGCCCTCTCTGCTCTTCTTGTGGGAGTTCTGTTCCCTCAAAGCCGGATGCGACACTGTCAGCAGCCAAGGATAGTCCTGCTCGGTTTTGCAGTCAGTGTGAGGGGCTGCACAAGCCACAAATAAAAGCCACATTTTCTAATATTAGCTTCATTGGTTCATAAAGTTTTTTATTTTAGCAGAAAGTCTATCAGATGCCTTATATTTTCTTCTGCAACCTGGGGTTTATAAAGTTCCTGCTTATACTCTCCCTACTCTGACATAGTTTCAAAAAAAAAAAAAACCCACAAGATTGATGGTATCTAAGGAGGAATCTTACTCAAGGTTGATCTCTGGTCTCATGCATGTTCACATGAGGGCCCCCTGCAAAGACATACACATACATAGGGTGCAAAGCAAAAAAACTGAAAAAATTCAAACATATAGAAATTAGAACAAATCATGCAAGCCATATTTAAGGTGTAAATATTTTTACATAATTGTTTAACATTTATTTCCTTTTACATAAAACTTTACAAGTATGGTCAATATCCCGCCACCCTGCTCTCCTTGCTCCTCCCCCCATCTTCAGGTATACATTCTATGTTAAATATGGTGTGAATTGGACCTGTGGATAATTTTGCACATATAGGTACACATAAACTCTTTTCTTGTTTGTCTTGTAAAACAATGTTAAGAAGTTATGTCTGAGTTTATGTGTATGTCCACATGTACGCAAATGCTCTCAGTCACCAGAAGAGGGCATGGCATCCTCCTGAGCTGTAGCTAAGGGCTATTGTGAGCTGCCTTTCCTGGGTGCTGGAGACCTATTGTGCCCACTGTAAAAGCAGCAAGATCTCCTAACTGCCGAGCCATCTCTTCAACCTCTTGGTTCTTTTGTGGCGTTAGAAAAGGAACCCAGAGGGGTTGGGGACTTAGCTCAGTGGTAGAGTGCTTGCTTGCCTACCAAGCGCAAGTCCCTGGGATCGGTCCCCAGCTCCGAAAAAAAAAAAAAAAAAAAAAAAAAAGAAATGGAACCCAGAACCTCTGGTATGCTAGGAGGCTAGGCAAGTGCTCTCTCACTGAGATGTACTTTCTGCTCCACTGTTTAGTTTTAAATGCTTATAAGGGATATTATACCTATCATCATATAGACGGCATTATCAACTCAATATAAATGTGGTTAAAACATTTAAACTGTCCTGGTATTTCACACTTTGTCATTTGCACCACAACTGAGGAAAAGATGGACTATTTCCTCACCCTTCTAGTACAGACAGTTCCAGTGCAGTTCCAGTGCAGGGAAATCTCTGAATAGTCCATCATCCTGAGCTTCAGGAGTACCCCTGAAATAACTATCTAGAGAATGAATGGCTGTTGTTTAGTGGATACTCACCCTGAAACTGTCATGCTTTTCTTCAAAGTGGCCAAATAAAACCTCAAGGTTTCCTAAAATCTCCTTAGTACCTAGGAAACTACCCCAACAGTTCCTGATAGCTCTAAAACCCAAGCTTACCATAGCAAGTTGCCCTCCCTCTGTCACTCCATCCCTCCCTTACTCTCTGTTTTTCGCTCCTTTACTCCTTTCTTTTCTTTTTGAGGCAGTCTCCTGTGGCCCAGGCTGACCTCAAATTTGATATATTACTGAGGGTGACTTTAAATGCTTGAACTTAATGCATCTACCTCCAGATGTGCTAGGGTTATTGGTATGTCCACCATGCTTAGTTAGGAAGGTGTTGAGGATAAACCCCAGTGTTTTGTGCATGGCAGTCACTCTGTCACCTGAGCCATATCCCAACTCCTCAGTCTGCATTTTTGAATACTGAAGACGTTACTCATATTTCTCTGTGCCCTTGACTAATTGACCTACTCTCTCCCATATTATTTCTTATTCTTTGCCTAGCTTTTTCCTCCTTATTTTTATTTTTTCTGATTTGTGAAAGTTTATAATATATCTGGAATGAAGAAAAGTTCTAGGTCACTTTGGCTACATAGTGAGTTAGAGGTCATCATTGTTGGTTACAGGGGTCATGGAGGCAAGCCTGGACTACCTTAGACCTCGTTTCAAATGAACAAACAAAATAAAAATATCAACACTTTAAGATTTTATATTGATTTTCTACACTCAGATTAGTGAAATAAATGAAGTTTGCTTGTAAAATTACTGTATTCAGAGCCTGTTGTGAGCTAGTTTTTGACTTGGTGTCATTGGCGCCAGTGCCTGCCCAAGTCTCATCAGTTTCCATGCTACAAAATGGGGACAGCCAGTGACATAGCACTTCTCAGAAGAGCTGGAAGCCTCAAATGTGCTAAATGGGCAATTGTCTGAGTCCGGCTTCCAGAACATTGTCAAGCATGCCTGGTTCATCACCATATCCCGCAGTCTTCTCAAATGTGTGGCTCATATGAATTAAAAAGACTGCTTTACTATTTTTCAAGATTTCTTCCAGAGATGCAAACCATTATCATGTAAGTTTTAAACTGATACACCGAAGGATCAAGATATATGGTCACTGGCATCTGTATCACAAGCATTGTAAAAGGCAAACTTTCATGACCCTGCCACTAAAATTTGTATTCTGACTTTAAGGGTGTTCAGATACATAATCCACAAAATACCTTCGTGGTTTGTTTAGATATAAAATAGAAACCTGAAGTAATTAATTTTTAAAGACATTTTTTGCTTTTCTGAGACATGATCTGATGTAGCCCAGGCTAGCCATAAACTCCTTCGGCTTCTGCCTCCTGAAGTACTGGGATGACAGGCTTGCATACTCTGCTCCCAAGTTATTTTTATGCTTTTCTTGAATTTACTTTGGTAAACATTTTATTTTGGGTTATATTTCCCTCTTTTTCTATTTTTTTCTTTTTATTCAGAGCTGGGGACCGAACCCAGGGCCTTGCGCTTGCTAGGCACGTGCTCTACCATTGAGCTAAATCTCCAACCCCTTTTTCTATTTTTATTACATCAATTATTATTATATTTCAGTCTTTATTGCTGGGCTGAAGCTGCATATTTTATTCCTATATCAAATTCATGTGTTCACACATATGTTCCACTGTCCACTTTCTTGTGTCTCTGTTACTCACCCGGTAATGCCTAGATGCTGTTCTCTTTTCTCTTCTGCTACTGTTTTCAGATTTTATCTTTGCAGTTTCTTTTAAGACACATAATTTGGTCATTATAGTCATAATATTTTTTATGATCAACATTTGCCCAAATTTAATCACATACTTGTCAATATTTTTCACTAAATTTGTTTTTTATATCTCACATCTTCTTTCTGGGTCTGGCTCCTTTCATCCCCAAGATACATAATTTGGCTAGAAAAATGTCTTCTTTAAGCTCTCACTTACAAATAGTAGGATAGGTAGATATGAAGTGCTTGCCTAGGGAAAGAAGGGAGGGGAAGGTTTCATGATTTCTGATAATAGTCTACACCATAAACTGAGTCTAAATCTACCCATGGCATGCATTTCAGAAATAAGCCATTATTGAACTAAATAACTACAATCACATGATAGATTTCCACAGATGCAGAAAAAGCTTTTGACAAAATCTAACATCCTTTCATGACAAAAGTTCTAAAGAGAGAGGAGGTAGAAGTGTATGGGGTGGTTCTGATGCTAATGTCCTGTTTCCCAATTGGATCTTGATCGATCAATAAACATGCCGGGAGCCAATTGCTGACTGGAAAGAAAGAGGCAGGCCTTCCAGTTCCCACAGGCAGGCTAAGAGATGCAGGGAGAGGAAGAGAGAGTTCACCAGGCTTCAGAGGGAGAAAAGGTGACCAGCTATGTGAGATCTCAGGCAGAGAGGCCATAGGCCGCTTCTCCAGGCAGGAGATTAGAAATGCAACTGAAGCTGAGGGCAGTTTTGGGTTGCTAAACAAGGAGAAGCTAACTGAATAACTAGGGTTGAGGGCAGATTTAGGGTGCTAAGCTAAGAGTATTGGAAAGGGCATGCTAGCAGTGGAAGATGAGAAGCACCCAACAATTGAGCCAGTAAGACAGGTTAAAAAAAAAAGCTAATATATGTGTGTCTTTCATCTGCGAATCTGAGGGGACTTGGGAGTGTCTGGGAGCATGGTGTGCCTGCAGCTTAAAGTGGGGAAGCAAAAACTACACACTACATAGAAGGAATTCATTTCATCATAAGGCTATATATGACAGACCCACAGCCAAACATCGTCCTAATGTACTGAAACGCGACACAGTCCCATTAATTCAGGAGCAAGACAGGCTGTTTATTCTTTCCACTCCTATTCATCATAACGTTAGAAAGCTTACTTAGAACGGAAGGACAAAAAAAAAAGATGAAAGCTATGAGGAAGGGACGTTAAATGACTTCATGATTCTATCCCAATAATCTAATTTCAACTAGTGATCATCGAAAAATCAAATAGTTCTCGGGATATGGCATAAGGGGAATCTTCATTCAATGTTAGTGTAGCACCTATGAAAATCAGTTTAGAAAATCCTCAGAAAGCTCGTAATGGAACCAGCACATGATTCATCTGTACCCCAGTGCATATACACAAAAGACTCCGTATCCTACTACGTACGATCGTCTATGTCCTTTGTGCACTATTCACAATAGTAGGTAATAGAATAAGCTCAGATGCCTATCACCTAATCAACAGACAATGAATATATAGTATGTGTACATAAGGAATTATATTCCATAGTAAAGAATGAATGAAATCATGACATTTGTATGTAAATGGATGCAAGTTGAAAAGATAGATACTGAATGAAATAACCCAAGCCAATAAAAACAAATACCATATGTTTTCCCTTATATATGTATCCTAACTTTGAATCTCTAATTTTGGGTATTCAACTTAGAATGCCTGTAGAGGCCAAGAAACTAGACTGTGAGGGGCAGGGCATCAGAGGATGGATGTAAGTAGAATATAAGTCATGTGAAGGGAGAGGAATGGTTTAAGGGAAAAGGGTAAAGAGAAGGACTGATAGAAGGAAGGATGACCAAAATGAAAGAGAATAAAAAAGATATGGAAACTCACTCTTTTGTTTACAAATTTAAAAGAGAAAGATTTACAGATTTTTTTTTAAAAAAGGTTTGAAGGGTGATAACTTGTAGGATTGAAAAAACAAACAAGAACAAAACAAAACAACCCCATCCCCTCCAAAGAAAGAAACCTGCTCCTAGAAATTGTTCAAAACAAAAACTAGCACCAGAAGTAGAGTTCCTCTTTATGAATTGTTGCTTAGAAAGACTCCAGAAGCCTCCAAAACAATGCAGGATTTTGCCAGTTCTCTTGGTTTCCTTTAAGAACTAGATTTTAAACAATTTTTACAAAGATACCACATGCATTGGCTGCATGATGGAGAGAAATTAAAATACAAATGAGCTTTCCTGCTGGCTGGACTGTACAGTGATAGAAGGTGTTAAGTTGCTGGGAGAGAAAAGTTGTCAATGATCTTACTAACTGTGAGGCCTATGATCTATGAGATCAAACTGCCAAGAAACATACATCCATTTTTTTCGTTCTCTTTTTTTTTTTCATTTCCCCTCTCTCCCATCTGCCTTCCCCTTGTTTCTGTGAGGATGCTCCCCCTCCTACCAACCCACTCCCTCCCAACTCACTGCCCTAACATTCCCCTCCCTACACTGGGGTATCGAGCCTTCACAGGAACGAGGGTTTCTCCTTCTATTGATGCTAGACAATGTCATGCTCTGCTACATATGTGACTGGAACCATGGGTTCCTCCATGTGTACCTTTGGTGGGTGATTTAGTTCCTGGGAGCTATGGGGGGGTCTAGTTGGTTGATATTGCTGTTCTCCCTATGGGGTTGCAAACCCCTTCAGCTCCTTCAGTCTTTTGTGTAACCCTTCCATTGGGGTCCCCATGCCCAGTCTAATGGTTAGCTGTAAGCATCCTCACCTGTATCAGTAAGGCTCTACCACAGCCTCTCAGGAGACATCTATATTAGGCTCCTGTCAGAAAGCACCTCTTGGCATCAGCAGTAGTGTCTGGGTTTGGTGGCTGTATATGGGATGGACCCCTAGGTGGGGCAGTCTCTGGATGACTTTTCCTTCAGTCTGTGCTCCACTCTTTATCCCTGTATTTCCTTTAGCCAGGAGCAATTCTGGATTAAAATTTTGAGAGGGGTGGGTGGCCCTACCCCCAAATCAGGGGCTTTGCCTAACCTCTGAATATAGTCTCTACAGGTTCTATCTCATTCCTGTTGGGACCTGAGAGCCTCTTGCTTTCCTGGCATCTGGGACTTGCTGGTAGCTACCTCCAGTTCTCCATCCTCCATTGCTACACACCTTTGTTCAAACTGACCTTTTCTATATATCACTGTCTCCTCTCATACTTGATCTTGCCCTCTTTACCCCATCCTCTCTTTCTCACAAGTCCCCCCCCCCACTTTCTACCTCCTGTGAATATTTTTGTTCCCCCTTCTAAGAAGGACTGAAGTATCCACATTTTGGTCTTCCTTCTTCTTGAGCTTCATATGCTCTGTGAATTGTATCTTGGGTGTTCACAGCTTTTTTTTCTTTTTCTTTTTCTTTTTTCTTTTTTTCGGAGCTGGGGACCGAACCCAGGGCCTTGGGCTTTCTAGGCAAGCGCTCTACCACTGAGCTAAATCCCCAACCCTGTGTTCCCAGCTTTTGGGCTAATATTCACTTTTCAGTGAGTGCATACCACGTGTGTTCTTTTGTGACTGGGTTACCTCACTCAGGATGATATTTTCTAGTTCCATCTATTTGCCTATGAATTTCATGAAGTCATTGTTTTTAAAAGCTGAGTAGGGAGAGCTTACATACATTTCATGAAAGATGAGTTTGCAAATGACTTAGAAACATTTAAGGGGAGACATCTTGGGAATGTGAATCTATAACTCAACAGTATTTTTATGAGTAGTGGAATTATAAGTAACTGAATTATGCTTTTCTACATTTGGAACTCTTTATCTCATGGTAGGTCTCATTTAACAGGAAAGAGATTGACATATTTTGCTAAAGTCGTAGCTGTAGGCATTGCTGTAACTATGCTAAATGGTAAGTGTAAGAATTTTTTATTTTTTGGAGCAAAGTTACAACTGACAAATTTTATTCCTTAAGTTGACTTCAGTTACATAAGTTCTTACAGGGTCTCACAATGTACATCTGGCTGTGCTGGAGCTTGTTATGTGATCAGGGTGGCCTCAAACTCACAAGAGATCTTCCTCCCTCTGACTCTCAATTGCGAGGATTAAAGGCATGTAGCTAAAACAGATTCAAAGAAAGTGTACACGTCTATTCGTGGATAAGTGTACAGAATTCATACTTAAATACATTTTCCCTGTAAAGTTCACATGCTTAGTGACATGGCACAGGCATCCATTGTGAAATAGTGGCCTAGTAGTTTAGGATGATGTCAATATGCAGCAAGGCGAGTCCAGGATAAGGCGAAGCCTATTATTGGATGAGAAGGAAGGGTAGGCGGGGGAAAAATGGAGGAAGAAGGGAGGAAGAGGAGGAGGAGGAGCAAAAGTGAATCAAGATGAAGACAGGGAAGAGTGACCCAGATCGGGTGGTCTTGAATTGTCAAGGTAGCTGGGATGGATTTCTGTAGGCAAATTTATCTTATCTAAGTGGGCAGTTTATATCCTTATCACGTGGTTGTAATTTTATTGTGTGGATGTACTGTGGATTGAGAATTCAAAATACAAATATAATTGTTCAATTACAGGTTTCTGGAACTTTGATTTTACTGGGCTAAAGAGAACAGTGTGTGAAAGAAATGACTGAGAAGCAGTTGGAGCATGCAGATCTGGTATGGTTGCCCGTGCGGAGAGAGAACGTGTAGGGTCTAGAACGAGGGTAAGAATGCTTGTGGGCTACCACAAAGGTGCTGAGAATCAGACCTAGAAAATGCTCTTAACTCCTGAGCCATCCCTCTAGCTCATGAGATGAGAGTGGGCTTTGAGATGGTTTTCTCTGCCTCCTGCTTGCAGTTTGTGATGTGAGCTCTCAGCTGTTCCTATTCTCATGACTTTGCTATGCTCTTATGGACTCTAACCCTCTAGAACTATAAGCCTAATTAAGTCATTTGCCCTCTTTAACTTCCTTGGTCATGGTGTTTTATCAAGCATTAGAAAAGTAATGAAGACCCCAATCATTCTCTTATAGGATTTGAGGCCTAATCCAGAGGAGAAAAAAACATGCCTGATAGTATAAACATGCTAAAAAACCCACAGTCATAGGTCCTATGTATGTAGGAATTAAATAATGTTATTCAGCTAAACTGGTAGCATCAGACTGCCTTCTTCATATCTAAATTTATACCTATAGACAGTTGCTGTACTCAATTTTATCAGAGGAGCCTCTCTTTTCTGTGAATGGTAGTCAATGCAGAGACTCATGGATTCATAAGATGCTGAGAATAATTGGCAAGTGATGTCTTAAACAAAGCATTTATGTCATCCCCTTAAGGCTTAGGAAATGTTGCAGGAGAGAAAATGGAAAGAATGTGTACTGGGTCTGCACGAAAATAGACCTGTCAACAGTAGGGCTTGAGTAGAGAAGGTTCAGGAGGCCCTACCCCACACTCTGAACTATTTGTTGCTGACATATTCAAGGACAAGGGGACTCATTGTGTTCAGTTGTGTGCCTGCTGGTGACCTTACCTTGTCCCAGTGAGTAGTTTCAATTGGATGGTCACACTCATGGCTCTGGTTAAACTAAATGGGTCACAAAACAAAATCGAAAGTCATGAATCTGGGAGGAGCTAGGTGAAAAGGGTTGAAGAGGGGAACTGATAGGTAGGGAAGGACATGAGAAGGCATAAACAGAATAAATCATATACATGAAAGTGTCAAATAACAAAACTGATTAAAAATGAGCCATTATTTTTACATTACATTTTAAGAAATGTAATTATGTTATCTAGGTTTTATTTGAGACAGGTGCCATGTATCTCATGCCTCTCTGAAACTCACGAGGTATTGGGTGATTGGTTTTTGAATGTCTGATTCTCTAGTCCCTGCCTGCTCAAAGTTGGAATAATAGCTGTGTGCAATCAATTTACTTTTGTGTGGTGCTGGGTATGAACCTAGGCCTTTGCATACTAGGTATCTCTACTTACTGAACCATATGTCCAACCCCAGAGGTTTGAAAAATTAATACATTTTTATTAGGATATAATAAGATGGACTTCATAGCAACCTTTTTACACACACGCATGCATCTCTCTTCCTGTTAGTGTCTTTAAATTCCAGCTTCTCCTTAGTTGCTGGAATTTCTCTGTCTCTCAGTTTCGGTCTGCATTGTATTTCCATTTTGATCTTTAAATTGGATGGATTCTATGGATGCTTTCGTATTGTCTTGTTCTGTCTCTCTGTGGACTCCCTGAGATTGCTGCAATTTTCTCTTCATAATGTATTTTGTAAATATTTAAAATACTTAGTACTATATGAAAAATAAAATTCTAGTGATTTTTTTCAACTTCTCTTTTCACTAAATCCTTGATATCTATTGAATATGATTGTCGAATTCATGTTCTAGCATAGGCCTTGAAGTTCCTGCTCTGGTCTGAGATTCCATGCCAAATATGAGTGGGTAGCCTGGTTAGAAGCTGGGGGCATTGTGTTTAGATCAATGTGTTTAGATCAATAAGTGCTACTTTTGTGGAAAACCAAGGTTTGATTTCTAGAACCCAGATGGTGATTCACAGCTATGTGTAACTCCATTTTTAGGGGATCCAGTACTCTCTTTTGACCTCTAAGGATAACAGACACATGTGAGATATATATATATATATGTACATATATATATATGTAAATTGCACACACACACACACTAACAAAATCAGTAATCTTAAAAAATAAAAGTAAGTAGAAATAAAGATAAGGAAGAGAAGAGGGGGATAAAAAAGCAACACTTACAAGGTTTATGTCAGTGTTTTTCTTAACTGTAGAATGTGCCAATATGTACTGCTGAGAATCTGTAGCAACACCAATAAAACACTTGTGTTGATGAGTACATGAATCAGAACAAAATGAATTCCTGTATGTGACCCTACAAAGACTTTAAAGTATATTTTTAGTTTTGTGCATATGCGCGGGTATGTGCCTACAGGTATTGGATTCCACTGGAGCTAAAGCTACAGATAATTGTAAGCTGCCCACTGTGGTGCTAGGATTTAAATTCTGGTCCTTTGGAAGAACAGCATGTACTCTTAACTGCTGAGCCATCCCTCTTGCCTGACTCTGTGTGTGTGTGTGTGTGTGTGTGTGTGTGTGTGTGTGTGTGTGAAAAAGTCCATTTTAGATTCTATACATTCCATAGGTCCCAACACATATACAAAACTTAAATGCCTAGGACTTCCCAGGCATATGGTATGTTATATGAGGCCATATCACCAGTTCCTTCATGATGGTGTTGGATTAAGTTGGGCATAGTGACACCAACTTTAAATTCCAGAATTTGGGAAGCAGAGGCAAGGGAATCCCTGTAAGTTTGAGATTGGCCTGTTTACACCATGAATACCAGGGCAGCCAAGGTTACATGGTGAGAGAATTTCGCACGCACACACACGCGCGCACACACACACGTGTATGCACTCAAGCACTCATGCACAAAGATAAAATAAAAACAAGCAGAAAAGTTTCTGTGTGAAGTGATTGCCAAAACTGAAAAGCTGTTTGAGATTTTTGGTATAATTTTACAAAAAGTAGATGCAATGACATGTCACGTGTTTAAATAAAATTTAAATTCAAACTATGGCAAAGAAAGGACTTGGTTCATTTTTCAGGCTCTGGTTTCAGCCTTTCCTTTAGCGAACTGGAGACCACATTATGCTTGAGCGAAAAGACATGAGCTTGTAGTTAAATGTACCGCTTGAAAGAGTTTTCAAAGTTTAGTAAAGCAGATCCAAGTAAGGGTAGGCTTCTGGAATTTATACTCATAAAAAGACATCATTTAGTTTAGACATGAAGAGGCACAAAAGGCCAGCCAGTAGAATTCAAACATCAGCATTGGTACCCTGCTGGTAAGCACTATGCCCAAGAGTGTTATGCCTACCTCTACAATAGTTTAAAGGTGTGATGTCCTCCCTCCTCAATAATTTAATAGTGTGATATCCTCCCTCCACAATAATTTTAAGAGTTTTAGTTTGTTAGCACTCTCTCTTTTGTTAAAACTCAGATTCTGCAATTTAGAGTAGAAACCAAAGCAGATAAAATCATTGCTTTTTCCTGTTCATTCTATCTTAAATCGTTATCTTTCAAGAATTTCAATATGGGAACTGACTGACAGTTTAATTATTATTTTTTTCTCCTTCTCCCAGCATTTTGTGGTTCAGGGCAAAGGAGTAAGGCCAGGAAAAATACCAAAGATATCTCTTTGCTACGTCCATGCCATTTACAGAAAGAGAGGCAAAAAGCACTTCATTATTAATCAAAACAGAAGCAGGCATGCACAGTAAAAGCTTTAACAGTTAGAGCTGTGCAGTTTGGAAAGTTCCGATGCCAACTGAAGATGAGCTGATGGTTTGTCTTGTTGATGCTTGATATCTCCACCCAGTTAATGTGCTTATGTAAAGTATATTATTATATTACGACAAAGGGAAAGATCTAAAACTGCTATGGGCAAGTAAAGTTTAATGTAAAAGCTTTTGAAACACAACACATCCTCTTTAATGTGTAAACTGCAGGTTTAAAAACTTAGATTTATCCTTTTTTACTGGTTATTTATTTTTATTGTTTGAGAATTTTATATGCGCATGCAGCGGTTTGGATAAGAAAGGTCCCCATAGGCTCACAGATTTGAGTGCTTGGTCATTAGAGAGTGGTGCTGTTTGACAGAGTTTAGGAGGTGTGATCTTGTCGGAGTAGCTGTGGCCTTGTTGGGGAAATAGGGGCTTTGGAATTTCAAATGCTTAAGCCAGGTCCAGTCTCTCTCTTCCTCTTGCCTGCTGACATGGATGTAGAACTCTCAGCTACCTCTCCAGCACCGTGTCAGCTTGCATGCCACCGTGATTAGCACCATGAAAATAATGAACTGAACCTCTGAATGTAAACAAACCCTAATTAAATGCTTTCTTTTGTAAGAGTTGCCATGGTCATGGTTGGTCATGGTGTCTCTTCACAGCAATAGAACACTGAGACAATGTATACAATGCGTTTTGATTAAATTCATCACCCATTCTCTCTTCTGAAATTCCTCCCCACAGTGTCTACTTGGTGCTTCTCATACATGCATGGGTTCATTAGGGGCATAGGTGTCATCTCAAGGCTCACATCTCTGGAGGAAACTGAAGCCATTAATTTTCAATAGCTTCTCAGTGAGGCTCGGGACTATGTGATCCCTTGTCCCATTCCTGGTAGAATTTTAGCTAGCTTGGATTAGTACAGGTCTTGCAAGCAGTTTCAGCTACTGTGAATTCATCTGTGCAGTATGCCTGGACTATACAGGTAACAGTTCTTTGTTGTAGTTGTTTACTACCTCTGGGTCTTACTGTTCCCATCCATTCTTCCATGATGATCCCTGAGCCTTGGGAGAAGGAGATATAATGTAGATGTTCCATTTAGGGCTGAGTACTCTATAGACTCAAATTCTGTGCATTTTGGTTGGTTGGGGGTATTGAGTATCTGTGCAAATTACCAGCTAATGTAAAAAAAAACAAACAAATGAATCAGAACAATAACAACTTCTTTGGTCAAGGCTGAAAGATGTGATACTCTATGAGTGTAAATATAAGCACATAGGAGGTAGTTTAATTTAGCAGAATACGCTCTGCTATGTTCATTTAGCAGAATAATAGTAGTAGCCTTTTGCCTGGGACCTATAATCTACCAAGCCATGAGTTCTTGGTTCCATTAAAGGTGCCAGATATGAATTCTATCTTTTGGAGTTGGCACTTAAAACCAATAAAATATAGTTAGTTATTATCATACCATTTGTACCACTGTTTCCATGGTAGATACATCTTGCCAGGCCACTCACTATTGTAGCTCACACAGTTCATAGCTGGATAGGACTATGGTACTGGCTAGTTTTGTGTGTCAACTTGACACAAGCTGGAGTTATCACAGAAAAGGAGCCTCAGTTGTGGAAATGCCTTCATGAGACCCAGCTGTAGTCATTTCCTCAACTAGTGGTCAAGGTGGGAGGACCCAGCCCATTGTGGGTGGTGCCATCCCTGGGCTGGTGGTCTTGGGGTTCTATAAGAGAGCAAGCTGAGCAAGCCAGGGTAAGCAAGCCAGTAAGTGACATCCCTCCATGACCTCTGCATCAGCTCCTGCTTCTTGATCTGCTTGAGTTTCAGTCCTGACTTCCTTTGGTAATGAACAACAGCATGGAAGTGTAAGCTGAATAAACCTTTTTCTCCCCAACTTGCTTCTTGGTCATAATCTTTGTTTAAGAATAGAAACCCTGACTAAGACAACTATGTTTTTGGATTTATACTTGAAACGGTTTGTATATGCTTGACCCAGGGAGTGGCACTATTAGGAGATGTGGCCTTGTGTGTCTGGCCTTTAAGACACATGTCCTAGCTGCCTAGAAGCCAGTCTTCTAGTGACCTTCAGATGAAGACGTAGAACTCTCATCTCCTCCAGCACCATGTCTGCCTGGATGCTGCCATGCCCCCACCTTGATGATACTGGACTGAACCTCTGAACCTGTGAGCCAGCTCCAATCAAATGTTGTCCCTATAACAGTTCCCTTGGTTATGATGTCTGTTCATAGCAGTAAAACCCTAACTAAGACAATACTCCTAGAGCACCATGCACTTTCAGCATTGTGAAAGTTAGCCAGCAGAGGTGGAGTTTATAGGTCAGCACCAGTTTGATTTCTCCATGCTCTATGATTCAAGTATGTTATGTGGTATCTTTAGGAATAGGGTTTTATCACCAAATTCTGCAGGGCAGCAAAGAACAATGTCAATACTTTGTAATATTTAGATGACCTATTAAACCCCACTGATCAGCAAAAGGGGTAACTTGAGTATGGCAATGTAAATTTTGTTTGATAGCATATGGTATCTGGTAGAAACATTGTCCCCCTATTTCAGGATAACCCCATTTGAAGTCTCTTTATATGTATATATATTTTAGGAGGTTCCCATAATAAGCGGATTTATAGTTATTTCATAAGTCTTTACAATTAGTTATTTCTCCTCATACTTCCTCTGCCCTGTACTTCCACTCACATTTCACTTAACACTTCTTGCTCTAATATATACAATATAATATAATATAATATAATATAATATATTTTATATAATATATACATATATATGTATATTTGATTTAATTTAGCTTCTTATGATGGATGGTATTGGGGCTGCTTAACTTTTCTTTTAATTCTTCTTGGTTTAACTTTGAAGTGATGTGCATTAAAGAAATTCATCCACTTATTTTATATTTTTCCAATGTAGAGGAATGGGGGGGTTTGGACATATAAAATCATCATCTTCTGGATTTCACCGACATCTGTTGCTTCTTCTTTATCTCTAATTTTAGTGATTTTAGTCTTCTCTCTTTTTACTATTCTAAGAATTTGCCAATCTGATTAATCTTCACATAAAGAACCAATTCTCTGCTTCATAGATTCCTTGTATTTTAAATTCCTATTTTATTATTTTCTTTTCTGATCATGATTAATTCTCTTCTTCTACTGATTTTGGGTGTTGTTAGACTAGAAGCTTCTGTTTGTTTCCTGGTCCAGTTGTCTGGAAATACCTTTACCCATCCCTTTTCTCTGAAGATAGTTTCCATCTTTGGAGTTTAGGCGTGTTTCTTGGAGACAACAAAGTGACAAATCATTTCTATTTTTAAATTCGCTTTGCTAGTTTGTTCCTTTTGGTTGGTGAGTTAGATAATATTTAAAGTTATTACTGAAAGGTATATACTGATTCCTGTCATTTTGTTGATTTTTTTATGGTATTTCTTTTCTTAGTCTTCCTCTGTTTAGTCATGGTTCTAACACTGTCATTTATTTTTCACTGCTACATCTTGGTATGCTCATCCCTTTCTTCAGTCTGATGCACTCTTTCCATGATCCTGTAGGCCTGGCTTGGTTGTCATAAATTGCTTTAATCCACTAACTCAAAGCCCACCCCTACAATTATACACTTCCTCTAACAAGGCCACACCTACTCTAATAAGGGTACACTTCCTGATAGTGCCACTTTACATCGACCAAGCAGTCAAACACATGAGTTTATGGGGCCCAATCTATTCAGTCTACCACGTTGTACTCTCTGGACCCCATAGGTTTGTAGCCATAATATAATACAAAGTGCATTTAGTCCAACTTCAAAAGTGCCCAACGTCTATTATAGTTTTAATAATGTTTAACAGTTCAAAGTTCAACATCACTTCTGAGATTCATGTGGTCTCTTAACTGTAATCCCCTATAAAATGAAAGTAAAAAAGTGGATCACATACTTCCGACATCACAAGATATATATTACCATTCCAAAATGTAATGCTGGACTAAAGCAATGATGGAAAACAATATGAAAAATATAAACTCTGCATCTCCATATCTGATGGCCAATCTCTTTCAGCTTTGTTTACTGCAACACAGTTCTTTCTCTTAAGGTGGTCCCATTCCCTATTCGTAGCTTTCCTCAGCAGATATCCCATGGCTCTAACAGTTTGGGGTATCCCAGGCAACTTCAATTTCACACGTTTTTGTTCTGGTATTTGGGATTCATACATGATCTTCTGGGCTCCTGCAAAGTCATTGGGTCACTTCTCCAGCTCTACCCTCTGTAGCACTGTAGTATTTGGCTGACTCTATTTCACTGTTATTATTGTTCTTCGAGGTCATCCCATGGTTCTAGCATCTCCAATACACTGAGATCTTCTGGTACTGCCCTTTCACAAACAGCCTCTCATAGGCTGTCTTCATGGTGCCAAACCTCAACTTCTTTGTATGACCTCTTCAGTACTGGACCTTCAACTGACACTGAGGCTGCACTTTCATCAATCTCACAGTATAAAGTATCAGCTGCTATCCATGACCTCTTTGTGTCTTCAAAACCAGTACTATCCAGGTGATCCTTACACATTACCATGTCTGGCTGCTAGCACAATGTCTTCTCTGTTCTGTTAGAAAACAGTTCCCAGAAGATTTTACCTGAATGAAATATTTTCTCAATCACCACTCAATCACCAGTAATTTCTTAGCTCCAGGAAACTGGCATCAGTTGTCCCAGAAAACCCTTCTATTCATGATCCTAAGACAGAGCCACGTGACTGAAGCTGCTGAGTTCCACTTGCTGGGGCTGGAACATGGCATGCTTGTTCTATTACTTCTTCACCAGCTTTCTTTTTTCAACTGCTTCCTTCACTGCCTAAGCTTGGCCATTCTGGAACTTGTTCTGTAGACCAGGCTGACCTTGAACTCAGAAATGTCATGCCTCTATATCTTGAGTGGATTTAGACCTACATTTTTAATATTCTTTTCACAAGATCTTTATAAGTTCTGTAGTTCATTCCAGATATAGTGAAGCTGACAGACAAGAATAGCCATCATAATCCATCCCTTGTCAATTTGACACATAATCATATCTCCTTATGTCCAAATGAAAACAATACTAAGATCATATTATTGCCTAATATGAAATAACTATCCTTTGTTCAAGTACAAGCTCATAAATAATAAGCTCATCTTGGTGGGACCTTGTCTTGAGATCATCAGTCCCTTAATTCCTTTTAATATCCTTGAACACAGGATTTAGCTCCATTCTACTTCCTGGTGCCCCTTTAGTCTTTGAACCACACCTTTTATATTTTTATTTTCCCAGTTTGCTACACTTAATAAAAATACGATTCATAAGAGTGAACCACAGAATAGACTCTATACTAGGCTTTTTGGAATCTATTTGGCCAATGCCATTAATTTAAGTCTCTTCAATTTAGCCTCAGGTTCTTCAGACTTAGCCTCAGACTCTTGAGATAAAGGCAAAAAGCAGCTAATCTCTTCCCACCAAATATCACAAGAATACTCTCTAGGCAACATTCTAAAATTCTTCTCAGAAATCTCTTGAGCCAAGCCACCAAACTTCAAATCTCCCTCAGTACCACTATCTTCCACCTTCCTACTAATAAGTTCCACTAGACTTCACTTCTGAGTAAATCACCATCCTTAACCTCAAGCTATATTACAGAGCAATAGTGATAAAAAGTGTATGGTATTGCTACAGAGACAGGCAGGTAGATCAATGGAATAGAATTGAAGACACAGAAATGAACCACACAGCTATGGTAACTTGATCTGTGACAAAGGAGGTAAAACCACCCAGTGGAAAAAAATGAACATGGTTTAATGATTCAAATCATTCTGTCACTAGAAGTTTCAATAGCTATTGACTTGTTTCTGAGAGGTTTCTTGCTGTAAAAGGGTGTGGATTTTTATTCAGCATAGGTTATTTTCTACTTTATTTTGGTAGATTCATTCCACATCTGTATGACTGGTTCATCTAATAAGAACTATAAGGAACACTGATTTTGACTTCTCTGATCTCCTTTCATTGTCTTAAAAACTGTGTTGTTGACACAACTAGAGTTCTTTCAGGATCTTCTAAAATCCTCACTTCCATTTACCTCTTCATGGGCTTATTTACATGCAGCATGCTACTAATTAGCTTTGGGAAAAAGGGGAGTAGATTTGTATGTGTCTTCATAGTGTTGGCCCAGTAAAGAGAAGTCCCTGGATGGGGCTTTGTCTTTCATTTCCTTTAGCAAACACTGTCCATCCATTCAGCCCCCTATGGCTACATTCATTGCTAGTGAGGATCTGACCAATTTGCCAAGTTGGTTTTCTCCACTTCAACATAGTTCTCAGTCATTTAATGACTTCTTCCCATGATGAAAGAGGGTCATCTTTCTGGTGTCTTGGGATTGAGTTCTATGGTCTATTAAAACCTGTTCTTCAGTCCAATGGATGGCTTTATGTTTAAAGGAGCCTGCTACCAAGATTGAGGACCAGAGTTCAATCTCTGGGATTTATGTGGTGGACAGAGATACACGCACGCTTACATACAAAGAAAACAAAGTGAAAACTCATTTCTGAGATGCCCTTAAGAGTTGGTGCCAATATTAAACTCTTTGAAAACAAGATCTATTGCCTTGCTTACTTTGACAGTTTTCATCTGGTTGTTGGGCTCTGAAGAATCTTTTCATTCTAGACATTGTGAGGAGGAGCTGCCATGGTTCTTTCAAATGTTGGTACCAACCAATGGACTACCCGCAGCTGTGCAAAGACCTTCCTTCCTACCTTCATCTGTCTCCAGCAAATCTGTGGTGACCTTGCTTAAAGGTGCTGTGTGTGCTGAAGCTTCCTAGTTACGTCAGCACAGCCTTTACTTGAGATCTTTCCAAGTAGACGTAGTCAGGTTTACTCAGACTTACCCCTCCCTACGTGTGACTTCAAGAAATATGAAAATGAAGACTTCAAATCCCACAATATGCTGTCTAAATTCAGCTAATTGTAAGGTATTTGGTGGTGAAAGAAAAAGATATGCTAATCTTATTAAAATATGCCTGGTTAAATTTAGTTGTAAATTCTGCTCAGAAAGAGACTTCTCCTTCTTACACTGTTCTAGTCAAAATGTCTAGTCAAAACCACCCACCGTGCAGGAAACAGACTGAATAATTTGGAAAGGTGAAAAGTTTAATTATGAGTGTATCTTTAGGGGAAAAGTAAAACAAGGCTGAATTTTTATTTTATTTTATTTTTGTTTAGATTAAACCAACTGACAGGCCTTTCCCATTGTTTACATTTGTGCTTCTCTGACAGGAGGAAAAGCTTTTAGCATGTCTCTGTGTCATTTGAGTTATACAAGTGACGAAAAGAGCCTTGACTGAAGTGGGAGTTCAGTGCTGTTTAGACAGATGCCACCAATTTTTAATTCTCTAGATAAAAGATAGCTTTTATGATTTGTGGCCAAAGGCTTCAACCCCGGGCTTTGCTCTCATGTTTTTTGTAGCTTTGTATTTATTAATGAATATGTATGTCATGAATGTGCCTCCATTACATGTAATCTGGAGTAAGGCAATACTATAGTTCAAAGAAAGCGTTCAATTTTATTCCCATATGGGGGGAGCTATTCTTTTTTTTCCAAATATTTGATTTTATTTTTAGTTCTGTGTCCATGCATGTGTGCAGGTTTAAACACATTAGTTCAGTGCTCACAAAGCCCAATGAAGGTATTGGATCACCTGAAGCCAGACTTACAGGTTATGTGCTGGGAACCAGACTCGATTCTTTTCTAAGAGTAGTGTGTGTTCTTAACCATGGAGCCATTTCTCCCGCCCCCACCCTCAATCTATTTTTTCTCCCCTGCCTTCCTCCAATCTATTGTTAGAACACTTTTGGGCAGTCAAACAAAACATTTCACGAAGTTTGGATACATATAACCATCTTTATTTGTGTATGCACAGACACAAAGTATCGTATACAACCCACATACTCAGAGATAAACTGAGGTCTCCTATTTTAAGATTCCAGAAGCTGCTTAACTGCTTCCACAGGAGCTCACATGAGCCTAGCTATTCATCATCAAATACCAGCCTTCACAGAGGCTAGTTTTAACAATTTTTGTTTATTCAATTACTATATGGTAAAGGTGTTCCTGTCTTATATTGACTCTTATATTGATTCAGGACCATAACTGTTGAGTGTTTGTTTTCTCTTCATTGTTATTGTTGTTCCTTATGTTCTCAAAATTACTGTGTTAGTGTGGTTTAAAGGCATTGCATCAGTAATGTTTATTTCACTATAATAAATATGTCTGAGATAAAACTTTACCTCTGCCTATTTTTGTTGTGTTAAATTATATTTTTGATCCGTTCAAAATAGTTATTTGTCTAGGTGATTCAATGGGCAAAGTGTTTGCTGTGCAAGCATTAAGAACCTTAGGTTTGGATTTTCAGCATTCTTGTAAAGCCAGATATGTTAGTGCATGTTTGTAATTAGATAGCCCTTTGGCAAGACAGGCAGATACAGGGAACTCTCCAGAGGTTGTGGCTTACACAGCAATGAACAACAAAAAGATGCTGTGCTATGCATGGTAGAAGGGAAGAAATGCTACCTGAAGTTGATTCTTCCATCCATTCTGTGTAACATACCAACTACACACTCTCACATGAATACACACACACACACACACACACACACACACACACACACACATATCCAAACAGAGAGGGGGGCACATATACATATTAAGATAATTTAAAATGTTTAAATATTAAAAAAGGTTAAAATGGTGTTTTACTATTACACAGCTAATAAAAAACCAGACCATGAGAGAAGATAAATTAGTGACAGAATACATTTTGAGTCCTTTTCAGAAAAAAAAAACCCAAAACAAATAAAACATACTTTGTCATATATTCATCCAAAGTATCTTCAAAGTGAATAAACCGGAAAAACACCGAGTCACTACTGTGTGTCACTGGTATGGCTGGGCATGCAGAAATGGTCTCTTTTTGAATGAATAAAAACTTACGTGCTTAATCCTATTTTATATATTTATATCTATATGATTTTATGCATGCAATGGTTATCTGTTGTGTGTGGGGAAAATAATATAGCATATTTACTGGTTTATATTAGCAACCCTAAATATTTACATATTTAAGACACTCAGTGAGTACCTGTAGTGATAGAGAATAAAATTAATTTAAAATGATTAAATTGGTCTCGTACGTGTTCCCAGTATTACCTTCCTCTGTCTGCAAGACCTCGGCACAGTTGTCCAGCAGCTACTCTAAGCATAGATCTCTGCATCTTTAGACCTGATCTGGCTTTGTGACTCTGACACAATTCTGCACAACTCCAACACAACTGACACAACTGACTTCTGACACAACTCTGCAGAGGCAGAGTTGACAGGACTCATGCCTGGCCTGAGCCCAGGGAACTGATCTGGTTTGCCTGGTCTCTTGCTACCCTTAGTCAGGATGTGGAGGAGGAGAACCCTCTTGGAAAGGAACACTGTCTCTGTTAAGTCCATCTCAGATAAGCCAGCCACAGTCACACTCAGAGGTGTCCTTGAGACTGGCCAGGCAGCAGAGAATTTAACAAGTGTCAGGTTTCTCTATACAAAAGACAATGCCTCTTCTAGGTCTCCCTGTGTTTTGTGGTTGTGTGGTTGTATGATTGTATACATGCCTCTGACACTGAACTGTACACCTGTCAGAGTTGATCACCATGCAGTAGTGTAACTAAAGCACACCTTATACACATGCAGGCGATGCTATACTTACCATGAATAAAGTAACAAAGCACAGAAAGTGGAATATAGCCCTATCAGTAGCCACACAATCATGATGCCCACATTAATAAAGCAAATTAGCAGCTACAGCAAGACTTAAGTGGATTCTCATTCTCCTGTAGACTCTAGAACAAGTGTAAAAACTAGTAGAAAAATGTGAATATTATGGTTATTAAAAAATCAAAGATATAAAATTACATGATTTTCTTTTTCAGATTTTAGGGACTTCATGCTTTTTAAGCTTTAGTTGTTTATATTTTTCTTCTCTCTCTCTCTCTCTCTCTCTCTCTCTCTCTCTCTCTGTGTGTGTGTGTGTGTGTGCATGCGCGTGCATGCGCCTGCATGACTCAATATGCACTAGATGCCTGTAGATGCTAGAAGAGGGTATCATGTCTCCCAAAACTTCATTTATAGATGGTTGCGTGCCTCTAACGTAGTGCTGAGAATTGAATTCTTGTTCTCTGTAAGAGAAGCGAGTGCTCTTAACCACCAGGTCATCTCTCCAAACCCTAAGGACTCAGTCTTTTAAAAGTGAGTTACTTCATTATTCAAATCAATGATACTGCGATGGGATTACTATGTTATTCATTTCCTATCTATCTATCTATCTATCTATCTATCTATCTATCTATCTATCTATCTATCTATTATCTATCTATTTTATAAGATAGGACTTTTCTATGAAGCTCAAGCAGTCCCTGAAGTCCTGGATCTCCTATTTCAGCTTCTTAAATTTTGGGGTCACATTGTATACCACCATGCTGAATGGGATTTGCTATATTCTTACAGCAATATCACTATTTTAAAGCACTCACCTTCTGGTGCTGGTAGCCTATTCACAGGCAGGTCATTTTATCAGACATATAAGAAGATAAGGAGGGGAAATATTATAAATAAAACTGAACCTGATTTCAGACATGAAAGGGGAGAGCCAGAAGAGAGAGCCATAGTAAGGAATTTATTTTCAGAAAAGAATGGTCAGAGGGTTAAGTACTGCCGGAATCCAGGAGGACGGTGGAGATGGTGGTTTGACTTGATCACATGCCATTGCTGACCTTTGCCAGAGGAGTTACCATGGAGTGTGGACACGTGGTGTGGGAGTTACATGGTGTGTGGAAGTTGGTGTGTGACATCAACTTCCTGGAAATAAACACTGTACATGCAGACTATTTTTGGGAAAGACTTGGCCTTGAGACATGGTTTAAAGTGATTATATCTAGGAAAATCAAGATCAACTATGCTTTAATTCTTTCCAAGTTAAAAATTACATTTATTTACTTATTTTATGCATAAATGTGGAGGTCAGATGACAACCTGTGAGATTTGCTTCTCTTCTTCCACTACGTGGGTCCTGAATATTGAAATCTGATCATCAGGCTTTGGTAAAAAGCACCTTCATTTATTTATATAAATTGGTCTTGGAGATGGAAATATTGTAAGAATATTCATAATTGATACTGAAATAAATTATGAGAGATGTGTCGTAAAAATACGAGATATGCTCAGAGGGAAAACAGCTGTGAGTAAGGACTGGAAAGTGAGCTTTGGAAATGGATCAGATATGGCAATGACCTCATGTGTGGTGATGGAGCTTTAGGAAGCTTGAAGGAAGCTGACTGTGTTGTCCACATGGATAACAAAGGACACTACACTGGATAGAGAATTACATATAAGCACTAGTATCGTTCCTCAATAACATTAAAGATTCCACTTAGGTATATAATGGCATGTTTGATAATTCGACAAAGAGGAACTTAGATGCCTCTCTTTTCTTTTGTTTAAATCTTGCTGGGGGTGATCATTCATCAGTTTAAAAAAATATTAACCAATATTGTGTGTGTGTGTGTGTGTGTGTGTGTGTGTGTGCGCGCGCGTGCGCGTGCACGCACGCTTGCATAATTGTGAGTATATGGGGGGCAGACAACAACCTGAGGTTTTGTGCTTTAGGTACTGTACACCTGCAGTCACTTGATGTCATTAATTAAAGTCTGTAGCTCATACCAGAGTTCATGTGCATGGTGTGTGGACTTGCAGATGTATGGAACCGCATGTGTCTGGTGTCTGTTTTATACAGCAGTGGCTCTTCTGAATTCTTCTGTGCCCTGTCTCCTCTGCTGCCTCCTGCCCTGAGAACCACTGACCTCCTCCCTTTCTACATAGTTTTGCACTTTTCACAATGGATTGTGATTGGAATCAGACAGAACTGAGTCTTTCCAGGTTGCCTTCTTTTACTTCAAAATATACATTAAATGTATTCATATTTTTCATGAATTAACTGTTCACTCCTTTTTAGTGCTAATTAGTTTTCCACTGTCTGAACATACCACATTTAACTATTTTTTTTAAATAATTTTATTTATTCTTTAGAAACTTACACACACACACACACACACACACACACACACACACACACACACACACACACACACGGTGTGTATCTGGGCCATATGTACCACCCCTCACCTCCCACTTTTTCCAGATTTCCTCTAACATTTACCCATCCTCCTTTTTGTTTGTTTGTTTGTTTATTTATTTCTTTTCATATCACAGGGCATCTTGGTTATATTTAAGTTTGGGCAATTTATAAAAAAGAAATGACTCTAAAGGTCTGAGTCCTGGTTTCTGTATGAACTTCTGCTTTATTTGGATAAACGTGTATGGTAGGGTGTTTTGTAGGTCATCGCTGGCTATATTCCAGGGGCTATACTATTTTGCAGCTTCCCCATCAGCGGTTGGGAGTTTATTTTGCTACACATCCATATCAGCTTTCGCTGCTATCTGTGGTACTCACTAAGTGAGTGATGATATCAGTGGTGTTTGCTTTATTGTTCCTGACAGCTTGCATGGCTGAACCTTCTCCTGCATGCTTGGAGTGCACCTGTGTTGTGAGTTATCCGTTCATGTTTTTGCTTCATCTTAATTAGGGCTTTCCCTTTTCTTGTTGATTTTCAGGAATTCTCTGCATACCTTAGATAAATGCCCTTTATCACGTGGGCCTTTTACAAGTGTTCTCTCCCAGGCTGTCCATCACCTCATTCTCCTCAGGTTCCCTCTCACACAGCAGGGTACGTAGGCCAGTATATCACATAGTTCTTGTGTGGATTGTTTACCTTTAGTGATTGTGATGTTTCATGTTGTCAATTTGACAGGATTTCCAATCACCACAGAGACACACAGCTCTGGGTATTTCTGATGTTTTTCTAGAGAGGTGGAGCCAAGTAAGGAAGACTCACTGCAAACTAGGGGGACAGTACTTATGGGCTAGGTCTCTAAACTGAACAAAAAGGAGAATCTGAGCTGAGCATTAACATCCATCTCAACCTGCTTCCTGATTGGTGGTGTCATGTGACCAACTGCCTCAAATGCCTGCCACCACTGATGGACTATACTCTTAAACTATGAGCAAAAGTAAACCCTCCTCCCTAAGCGGCTTTCCTTTCCTCAGAAATTTCACTACAGTAAGAAGAAACTAATGGATACAGTGTTGCTTCTAGAGCCTTCTCCATAACTACTGTTTCTACAGTTGATGGCCATCGTCTTTCTATCTTGTAACAAACCTCTCCCTGCAACAGTTTAAAATGAAGTAGGACAGAGTAAACTACAGGACTTAGTGGACTTAGGTAATTGAAACATGGAGAGTTTAGTGCCTTTCCTGCCATGGCTGGGGGCTGTAGCATGGTTTAGCATGCTGTGGAAAAGGGAATGTGCTACTGTGTCCTAGAAAGAGAGCTCCTGATCTTTCTGGAAAGGAAATTCAAAAAAGTCAAAGTCTTAACTCTTAACCCCACACCCATCCCCCATTTCATAAATAACATTAGCTTGCTACTGAAATCTCAAAGAAGCACAGAAGTATATGGCACAAGAATCAGAAGGTTTGACAGGAACTGCAGAGCAACCAGGAACAGAATCCTTCCAGTTCCCATCTGTGCCCTGGAGATAACCCCTTGCTCAACAAATGAAAATCCCATCCAGAGAGAACTGGTCTCTTAGGAGTGCTGACACACGTTAGATCACAGGCTCATAGGCTCACAAGAGGGAAAAGCTCCAGTCAGAGGCAGTAAGACCAGCTAATACCAGAGATAAGCAGATGGCTAGAGGCAGCACAACAATCAAAGCATCAAAACAAGTCTACTTGGGATCATCAGAACCTAATTTTCCCACCACAAACCATCCCTAGATACCCCAACACACCAAAAAACCAAGGTTCTTATTTAAATCTCATGATGATGATAGAGGACTTTAAAAAGGACATAAATAACTCCCTTAAAGAAATACAGGAGAACATGGTAAACTGATAGAAGCCCTTAAAGAGGAAACATATAAATCCCTTAAAGAAATATAGGAAAGAACAACCAAACAAGTGAAGGAATAAAACAAAACCACCCAGGGTCTAAAAATGGAAATAGAAACAATAAAGAAATCACAAAAGGAGACAACACTAGAGATTGAAAACCTAGGAAAGTGATCAGGATTCAAGAGTTACCAACAGAATACAAGAGATAGAAAAGAGAATCTCAGGTGTAGAAGATACCACAGAAAACATTGACACAACCATCGAAGAAAATGTAAATTGCAAAAAATTTCTAACCTAAAACCTCTGGGAAATCCAGGACACAATGAGAAGTCCAAACCTAAAGATAATAAGTATAGAAGAGAGCAAAGATTCCTGACTCAAAGGGTCAGTAAATATCTTCAACAAAATTATAGAAGAAAACTTCCCTAACATAAAGAAAGAGATATCAATAAACATACAAGAAGCCTCAGGAACTCCAAATAGATTAGAACAGAGAAGAAATTCTCATCACATAATATTCAAAACACAAAATGCAAAAAACAAAGAATATTGATAGCAGTGAGGGAAAAAGTTCAAGTAAAATATAAAGGCAGAACTATCAGAATTTCACCAGACTTCTCAACAGAGAATCTAAAAGCCAGAAGATCCTGGGCAGATATCATAGAGACATTAAGAAAACAAAAATGCCAGTCCAGCAAAACTCTCAATTACCAAAGATGGAGAAACCAAGATATTTCATGACAAATCCAAATTTACACAATATCTTTCCACAAATCCAGCTCTACAAAGGATAATAGATGGAAAATCCAACACAAGGAGGGAAACTGTACCCTAGGAAAAGCAAGAAAGTAATCTTATTGCAATAAACCCAAAAGAAGATACCCATACACACACGGTTCCAACTCTAACAACAAAAGAACAGGGAGCAACAATCATTGGTCCTTAATATCTCTGAACATCAACAGATTCAATTCCCCAATAAAAAAAGACATAGACTAATAAGCGGAACATTTAAACAGGACCCAGCATTTTGTTGCATATAGGAAATACACCTCAGTGACAAAGACAGACACTACCTCAGAGTAAAAGGCTGGGCTTTCCAAGCAAATAGTCCCAAGAGACAAACTGAAGTAGCCATTCTCATATCAAATACAATAGACTTTCAACCAAAAGTTTAAAAAAAAAAAGATGAAGAAGGACACTTAATAGACATCAGAGGAAAAATCTACCAGCATGAACTCTCAATTCTGACATCTATGTTCCAAATGAAAAGGCACCCACATACTTTAAAGAAACTTTACTGAAGCTCAAAGAACACATTTCACCTCACAAAATAATAATTGGCCAACACATCATGCCACTTGCATCAATGGACAGATCATGGAAACACAAACTAAACAGAGACACAATGAATTTAACAAATGTTATGAACCACATGGACTTAATAGATATCAATTGAACATTTCATCCTAAAATAAAAGAATATGCTTTCTTTTCAACACCTCATGGTACCTTCTTCAAAATTGACCATATAATCAGTCACACACAGTCCTTAACAGATACAAGAAGATACAAATAATCCCATGCATCCTATTAGATCATTAGGAACTAAGACTTGCCTTAAATAATGATAATGACAGAAAGCCCACATACACATGGAAGCTAAACAACACTCTATTCAATGATAACTTGGTCAGGGAAGAAATAAAGAAGAAAATTAAAGAGTTTTTAGAATTTAATGGAAATGAAGGCACAACATACCCACACTTATGAGATACAATGAAAGCTGTGCTAAGAGGCTCTGAGTGCCTCCAGAAAGAAACTGGAGAGAACATAAACTAGCAGTTTAACAGCATATTTGAAAGCTCTAGAGCAAATAGGAACAAATACACTCAAGTAGAATAGATGTCAGGAAATAATCAAACTCAGGGCTTAAATCAACCAAGCAGAAACAAAAAGAACTTATACGAAGAATCAATAAAACCAGGAGCTGGTTCTTTGAGAAATAAACAAAAGAGATAAAGCCTTAGCCATACTAATCAGGGGGCACAGAGGAGTATTCAAATAAACAAAATCAGAAATGTAAAGGGAGACATAACAACAGAAACTGAGGAAATTCAAAAAAATCATCAGATCCTATTACAAAAGCCTATTCTCAATACAACTGGAAAATCTGGGTGAAATGGACAATTCTCAAGACAGATGCCAGGTACCAAAGTTAAATCAGGATCATATAAACCATCTGAACAGTCCCATAAATCCTTAAGAAATAGAAGCAGTCATTAAAAATCTCCCAAACAAACAAACAAACAAACAAACAAACAAAAAGCCCAGAACAAGATGAGTTTAGTGCAGAATTCTATCTGACCTTCAAAGAGGACCTAATATCAATACTTGTCAAAATATTTCAGAAAATAGAAAAAGAAGGAACACTACCCAATTCGTTCTATGAAGTCACGATTATGCTTATACTTAAACCTCAGACACCTGCGGATCCCGGCCCGCAGCAGCTCTTTGCTCCCAGACCCCGTGGGAGAGAGACCTCACCGCCTGGTCAGGTGGGCACTCCTGAGGCTGCAGAGCGGAAGAGACCACCAACACTGCCCACCCCCGCCCACATCCCTGGCCCAAGAGGAAACTGTACAAGGCCTCTGGGTTCCCATGGGGGAGGGCCCAGGAGTGGCAGGACCCCTGCCTGAGACACCGCAGGAACCTGAAGGAAACAGACCGGATAAACAGTTCTCTGCACCCAAATCCCGTGGGAGGGAGAGCTAAAACTTCAGAGAGGCAGACACGCCTGCGAAACCAGAAGAGACTGCTCTCTGCACACTTTACTGATTCCAGCGGAAAACACCAAAATCCATCTGGAACCCTGGTGCACAGAGGCTCCCGGAAGGGGCGGCGCAGATCTTCCTGGTTGCTGCCAACGCAGAGAGCTCCTGGGCAGCACCCCTCGAGCGAACTTGAGCCTCGGGACCACAGGTAAGACCAACTTTTCTGCTGCAAGTGACCTGCCTGGTGAACTCAAGACACAGGCCCACAGGAACAGCTGAAGACCTGTAGAGAGGAAAAACTACACGCCCAAAAGCAGAACACTCTGTCCCCATAACTGACTGAAAGAGAGGAAAAAACAGGTCTACAGCACTCCTGACACACAGGCCTATAGGACAGTTTAGCCACTGTCAGAAATAGCAGAACAAAGTAACACTAGAGATAATTTGATGGCGAGAGGCAAGCGCAGGAACCCAAGCAACAGAAACCAAGACTACATGGCACCATCGGAGCCCAATTCTCCCATCAAAACAAACATGGAATATCCAAACACACCAGAAAAGCAAGATCTAGATTCAAAATCATATTTGACCATGATGTTGGAGGACTTCAAGAAAGACGTGAAGAACTCCCTTAGAGAACAAGTAGAAGCCTACAGAGAGGAATCGCAAAAATGCCTGAAAGAATTCCAGGAAAACATAAATAAACAAGTAGAAGCCCATAGAGAGGAGACACAAAAATCCCTGAAAGAATTCCAGGAAAACACAATCAAACAGTTGAAGGAATTAAAAATGGAAATAGAAGCAATCAAGAAAGAACACATGGAAACAACCCTGGATATAGAAAACCAAAAGAAGAGACAAAGAGCTGTAGATACGAGCTTCACCAACAGAATACAAAAGATGGAAGAGAGAATCTCAGGAGCAGAAGATTCCATAGAAATCATTGACTCAACTGTCAAAGATAATGTAAAGCAGAAAAAGCTACTGGTCCAAAACATACAGGAAATCCAGGACTCAATGAGAAGATCAAACCTAAGGATAATAGGTATAGAAGAGAGTGAAGACTCCCAGCTCAAAGGACCAGTACATATCTTCAACAAAATCATAGAAGAAAACTTTCCTAACCTAAAAAAAGAGATACCCATAGGCATACAAGAAGCCTACAGAACTCCAAATAGATTGGACCAGAAAAAACACATCAGCCTGTCACATAATAGTCAAAACACCAAACGCACAAAATAAAGAAAAGAATATTAAAAGCAGTAAGGGAAAAAGGTCAAGTAACATATAAAGGCAGACCTATCAGAATCACACCAGACTTTTCGCCAGAAACTATGAAGGCCAGAAGATCCTGGACTGATGTCATACAGACCCTAAGAGAACACAAATGCCAGCCCAGGCTACTGTATCCTGCAAAACTCTCAATTAACATAGATGGAGAAACCAAGATATTCCATGACAAAACCAAATTTACACAATATCTTTCTACAAATCCAGCACTACAAAGGATAATAAATGGTAAAGCACAACATAAGGAGGCAAGCTATACCCAAGGAGAGGCAAGAAACTAATCGTCTTGGCAACAAAACAAAGAGAAGAAAAGCACACAAACATAACACATCCAAGTATGAATATAACAGGAAGCAATAATCACTATTCCTTAATATCTCTCAACATCAATGGCCTCAACTCCCCAATAAAAAGACATAGATTAACAAACTAGATACACAACGAGGACCCTGCATTCTGCTGCCTACAGGAAACACACCTCAGAGACAAAGACAGACACTACCTCAGAGTGAAAGGCTGGAAAACAACTTTCCAAGCAAATGGTCGGAAGAAGCAAGCTGGAGTAGCCATTCTAATATCAAATAAAGTCAATTTTCAACTAAAAGTCATCAAAAAAGATAAGGAAGGACACTTTATATTCATCAAAGGAAAAATCCACCAAGATGAACTCTCAATCCTAAATATCTATGCCCCAAATACAAGGGCACCTACATACGTAAAAGAAACCTTACTAAAGCTCAAAACACACATTGCACCTCACACAATAATAGTAGGAGACTTCAACACCCCACTCTCATCAATGGACAGATCATGGAAACAGAAATTAAACAGAGACGTAGACAGACTAAGAGAAGTCATGAGCCAAATGGACTTAACGGATATTTATAGAACGTTCTACCCTAATGCAAAAGGATATAACTTCTTCTCAGCTCCTCATGGTACTTTCTCCAAAATTGACCATATAATTGGTCAAAAAACAGGCCTCAACAGGTACAGAAAGATAGAAATAATCCCATGCGTGCTATCGGACCACCACGACCTAAAGCTGGTCTTCAATAACAATAATGCCCACATATACTTGGAAATTGAACAATGCTCTACTCAATGATAACCTGGCCAAGGAAGAAATAAAGAAAGAAATTAAAAACTTTTTAGAATTTAATGAAAATGAAGGTACAACATACCCAAACTTATGGGACACAATGAAAGCTGTGCTAAGAGGAAAACTCATAGCGCTGAGTGCCTGCAGAAAGAAACAGGAAAGAGCATATGTCAGCAGCTAACAGCACACCTTAAAAGCTCTAGAATAAAAAGGAGCAAATACACCCAGGAGGAGTAGAAGGCAGGAAATAATCAAACTCAGAGCTGAAATCAACCAAGTAGAAACAAAAAGAACCATAGAAAGAATCAACAGAACCAAAAGTTGGTTCTTTGAGAAAATCAACAAGATAGATAAACCCTTAGCCAGACTAACGAGAGGACACAGAGAGTGTGTCCAAATTAACAAATCAGAAATGAAAAGGGAGACATAACTACAAATTCAGAGGAAATTCAAAAAATCATCAGATCTTACTATAATAGCCTATATTCAACAAAACTTGAAAATCTGCAGGAAATGGACAATTTCCTAGACAGATACCAGGTACCGAAGTTAAATCAGGAACAGATAAACCAGTTAAACAACCCCATAACTCCTAAGGAAATAGAAGCAGTCATTGAAGGTCTCCCAACCAAAAAGAGCCCAGGTCCAGACGGGTTTAGTGCAGAATTCTATCAGACCTTCATAGAAGACCTCATACCAATATTATCCAAACTATTCCACAAAATTGAAACAGATGGAGCACTACCGAACTCCTTCTATGAAGCCACAATTACTCTTATACCTAAACCACACAAAGACCCAACAAAGAAAGAGAACTTCAGACCAATTTCCCTTATGAATATCGACGCAAAAATACTCAACAAAATTCTGGCAAACCGAATCCAAGAGCACATCAAAACAATCATCCACCATGATCAAGTAGGCTTCATCCCAGGCATGCAGGGATGGTTTAATATACGGAAAACCATCAACGTGATCCATTATATAAACAAACTGAAAGAACAAAACCACATGATCATTTCATTACATGCTGAGAAAGCATTTGACAAAATTCAACACCCCTTCATGATAAAAGTCCTGGAAAGAATAGGAATTCAAGGCCCATACCTAAAAATAGTAAAAGACATATACAGCAAACCAGTGGCTAACATTAAACTAAATGGAAGAAACTTGAAGCAATCCCACTAAAATCAGGGACTAGACAAGGCTGCCCACTCTCTCCCTACTTATTCAATATAGTTCTTGAAGTTCTAGCCAGAGCAATCAGACAACAAAAAAAAGGAGGTCAAGGGATACAGATCGGAAAAGAAGAAGTCAAAAATATCACTATTTGCAGATGATATGATAGTATATTTAAGTGATCCCAAAAGTTCCACCAGAGAACTACTAAAGCTGATAAACAACTTCAGCAAAGTGGCTGGGTATAAAATTAACTCAAATAAATCAGTAGCCTTCCTCTACACAAAAGAGAAACAAGCTGAGAAAAGAAATTAGGGAAACGACACCCTTCATAATAGACCCAAATAATATAAAAGTACCTCGGTGTGACTTTAACCAAGCAAGTAAAAAGATCTGTACAATAAGAACTTCAAGACACTGAAGAAAGAAATTGAAGAAGACCTCAGAAGGTGGAAAGATCTCCCATGCTCATGGATTGGCAGGATTAATATAGTAAAAATGGCCATTTTACCAAAAAGCGATCTACAGATTCAATGCAATTCCCATCAAAATACCAATCCAATTCTTCAAAGAGTTAGACAGAACGATTTGCAAATTCATCTGGAATAACAAAAAACCCAGGATAGCTAAAACTATCCTCAACAATAAAAGGACTTCAGGGGGAATCACTATCCCTGAACTCAAGCAGTATTACAGAGCAATAGTGATAAAAACTGCATGGTATTGGTACAGAGACAGACAGATAGACCAATGGAACAGAATTGAAGACCCAGAAATGAATCCACACACCTATGGTCACTTGATTTTTGACAAAGGAGCCAAATCCATCCAATGGAAAAAAAGATAGCATTTTCAGCAAATGGTGCTGGTTCAACTGGAGGTCAACATGTAGAAGAATGCAGATCGATCCATGCTTATCACCCTGTACAAAGCTTAAGTCCAAGTGGATCAAGGACCTCCACATCAAACCAGATACACTCAAACTAATAGAAGAAAAACTAGGGAAGCATCTGGAACACATGGGCACTGGAAAAAATTTCCTGAACAAAACACCAATGGCTTATGCTCTAAGATCAAGAATCGACAAATGGGATCTCATAAAACTGCAAAGCTTCTGTAAGGCAAAGGACACTGTGGTTAGGACAAAACGGCAACCAACAGATTGGGAAAAGATCTTTACCAATCCTACAACAGATAGAGGCCTTATATCCAAAATATACAAAGAACTCAAAAAGTTAGACCGCAGGGAGACAAATAACCCTATTAAAAAATGGGGTTCAGAGCTAAACAAAGAATTCACAGCTGAGGAATGCCGAATGGCTGAGAAACACCTAAAGAAATGTTCAACATCTTTAGTCATCAGGGAAATGCAAATCAAAACAACCCTGAGATTTCACCTCACACCAGTGAGAATAGCTAAGATCAAAAACTCAGGTGACAGCAAATGCTGGCGAGGATGTGGAGAAAGAGGAACACTCCTCCATTGTTGGTGGGGTTGCAGACTGGTACAACCATTCTGGAAATCAGTCTGGAGGTTCCTCAGAAAATTGGACATTGAACTGCCTGAGGATCCAGCTATACCTCTCTTGGGCATATACCCAAAAGATGCCCCAACATATAAAAAAACACACGTGCTCCACTATGTTCATATAGCCTTATTTATAATAGCCAGAAGCTGGAAAGAACCCAGATGCCCTTCAACAGAGGAATGGATACAGAAAATGTGGTACATCTACACAATGGAATATTACTCAGCTATCAAAAACAACGACTTTTATGAAATTAAGAGGCAAATGGTTGGAACTGGAAAATATCATCCTGAGTGAGGTAACCCAATCACAGAAAGACATACATGGTATGCACTCATTGATAAGTGGCTATTAGCCCAAATGCTTGAATTACCCTAGATGCCTAGAACAAATGAAACTCAAGATGGATGATCAAAATGTGAATGCTTCACTCCTTCTTTAAAAGGGGAACAAGAATACCTTTGGCAGGGAAGAGAGAGGCAAAAGATTAAAACAGAGACTGAAGGAACACCCATTCAGAGCCTGCCCCACATGTGGCCCATACATATACAGCCACCCAATTAGACAAGATGGATGAAGCAAAGAAGTGCAGACCGACAGGAGCCGGATGTAGATCGATCCTGAGAGACACAGCCAGAATACAGCAAATACAGAGGCGAATGCCAGCAGCAAACCACTGAACTGAGAATAGGACCCCCGTTGAAGGAATCAGAGAAAGAACTGGAAGAGCTTGAAGGGGCATGAGACCCCATATGTACAACAATGCCAAGCAACCAGAGCTTCCAGGGACTAAGCCACTACCTAAAGACTATACATGGACTGACCCTGGGCTCTGACCTCATAGGTAGCAATGAATATCCTAGTAAGAGCACCAGTGGAAGGGGAAGCCCTGGGTCCTGCTAAGACTGAACCCCCAGTGAACTAGACTGTCGGGGGAGGGTGGGGAGGGGAACACCCATAAGGAAGGGGGAGGGGAAGGGGATGTTTGCCCGGAAACCGAGAAAGGGAATAACACTGGAAATGTATATAAGAAATACTCAAGTTAATAAAAAAAAATACCTCACAAAGACCCAACAAAGAAAGAGAACTTCAGACCAATTTCCCTCATGAATGTTGATGCAAAAATACTCAATATAATTCTCGCAAACAAAATCCAAGAACACATAAAAATGATCATCCATCATGATCAAGTTGGCTTCGTCCTAGGGATGCAAGGATGACTCAATATGTGAAAATCCATTAATGTAATCCATTATATAAACAAACTGAAAGAAAAAAAACTACATGATCATCTCACTAGATGTTGAGAAAGCATTTGACAAAATTCAACACTCTTTCATGGTCAAAGACTTGGAAAAATCAGGAATTCAAGGCTCTTACCTAAACATAGTAAAAGCAATATACAACAAACCAAGAGCCAACATCAATTTGAATAGGTTGAAACTTGAAACAATCTCATTAAAATCATGGACTAGACAGGGCTGCACACTCTCTTCCTTCCTATTCAGTATAATACTTGAAGTTCTAGATAGAGTAATTAGACAATAAAACGAGGTAAAAAGTGATACAAATTAGAAAGGAAGGAATCAAAATATTACTATTTGCAGATGATAAGATAGTATAATTAAGTGACCCTAAAAACTTTACCACAGAACTCCCAAATCTGATAAGCAACTTAAGCAAAGTGGCTGGATATAACATTAACTGAAACAAACGAGTAGCCTTCCTCTACTCATAGGATAAACAAGCTGTGAAAGAAATTATGGAAACAACAACTTTCACAATAGTCACATATAATATAAAATACATTGGTGTGACTCAAACCAAGCAAGTGAAAGATCGGTATGACAAAAATTTCAAGTCTCTGAAGAAAGAAATCAAAGAAAATCTCAGAAGATGGAAACATCTTTGATGTTCATGGATTGCTGGGATTAATATAGCAAATATGGCCATCTTGAGTAAAGCAATCTACAGATTCAATGCAATCCCCATCAAAATTCCAACTCAGTTCTTCATAGAGTTAGAAAAAACAATTTCCAAACTCATTTGGAATAACAAAAAAAGCCAGGATAGCAAAAACTACTCTCAACAATAAAAGAATATCTGGGGGAATCACCATCTATGACCTCAAGCTATATTACAGAGCAAACATGATAAAAACTGTATGGTATTAGTACAGAGACAGGCAGGTAGACCAATGGAATAGAATTGAAGACCCAGAAATGAATACACATACTGATGGTCACTTGTTCTTTGACAAAGGAGCTAAAACCATCCAGTAGAAAAAAGGCAGCATTTTAAACAAATAGTACTGGCTCAACTGACAGTATGTTCAAGAATGCAAATTGATCTATTTTTATCTTCCTGTACAAAGGAAAGATCAAAGACCTTCACATAAAACCAGATACACTGAAACTAATAGAAGAGAAAGTGAGGAAAAGCCTCAAACACATTGACACAGGGGGAAAATTTCCTTAACAGAATACCAATTACTTATGCTTTAAGATAAAGAATCAACAAACCGGACCTCATAAAATTGAAAAGCTTTCATAAGGCAAAGGACACTGTCAATAGGGCAAAACGGCAACCAACAGATTGGGAAAAGATGTTTTACCTATCCTATATCTTATATAAGGCTAATATCCAATATAAGCAAATAACTCAAGAAGTTAGACTCCAGAGAACCAAATAACCCTATTAAAAATGGGGTACAGGGCTAAACAAAGAATTCTTAGTGGAAGCGTATCGAATGGCTGTGAAACACCTAAAGAAATATTCAACATCCTTAGTCATCAGGGAAAGGCAAATCAAAACAACCCTGAAATACCACCTCACACCAGTCAGAATGGCCAAGATCAAAAACTCAGTTGACAGCAGATGCTGGTGAGGATTTGGAGAAATAGGAACAGTCCTCCATTGTTGTTGGAATTGCAAGCTTGTACAATCACTGTGGAAAGCAGTCTGGTGGTTCCTCAGAAAATAGGACATACTACTATCTGAAGACCCAGCTATACCACTCCTGGGCATATACCCAAAAGATGCTCTAACATATGAGAAGGACACATGCTGCACTATGTTCATAGTAGCCTTATTTGTAATAGCCAGAAGCAGTAAAAAACCCAGATGACCTTCAAGGGAGGAATGGATACAGAAAATGTAGTACAACTACACGATGGAGTACTACTCAGCTATCAAAAACCATGACTTCATGAAATTCTTAGGCAAATGGATGGAACTTGAAAATATCCTGAGTGAGGTAACCCATCACAAAAGTACACACATGGTTTGCACTCACTTATAAATGGAAATTAGCCCCAAATTTGGAATAACCAAGATACAATTCACAGACCACATGAAGCTCAAGAAGTAGGACCAAAGTGTGGAAACCAAAGTCCTTAAAAGAGGGAACAAAATACTTACAGGAAGAAATATGGAGACAAAGTGTGGAGCAGGAATGCCCTGGCATTACCCTACATTGGGGAAACAAGCCCTCAGAGTACCAAGGGCTTTTCCTCCTATTGATGTTGCACAATGTTATCCTCTGCTACATATGTAGCTGGAGTCATGGGTCCTTCCATGTGTACTCATTGATTGGTGGTTTAGTCCCTGGGAGCTCTGCTGGGGTCTGGTTGGTTGCTATTGTTGTTCTTCCTGTGGTGTTGCAAACCCCTTCAGCTCCTTCAGTCTTTTTCTAACTCCTCCACTGGGGTCTCCCAGCTCATTCCAATTCTTAGCTGCAAGCATCCTCATTTGTATCAGTAGGGCTCTAGTAGAGCCTCTCGGGAGACACTCATATCTGGCTCCTGTCAGCAACCACTTCTTGGCATCAGCAATAGTGACTGGGTTTGGTGGCTGCATATGGGATGGATCCCCAGGTGGAGCAGTCTGTGGAGATATTTTCCTCAGTCTCTGCTCTACTCTTTGTCCCTGTATTTTCTTCCTTGAATATGTTGTCTCCCCTTCTAAGAAAAGCATCTAAGAATGAAGTGTCCACATTTTGGTCTTCCTTTTTCTTGGGCTTCATATGATCTATGAATTTTTCTTAGGTATTATCAGTGACTGGGTTACCTGGTAATACCTGATGCTATTTTATAGTTCTATCCATTTGTCTAAGAATTTCATGTAGTCATTGTTTTTTAAATTTTTTTATTAGATATATTTCTTTATTTCCATTTCAAATGTTATTCCCTTCCCTGGTTTCCTGTCCATAAGCCCCCTATATCCTCCATTCATCCCCCTTACCACCCCTCTGATATTCCCCTGCACTGGGGGTCCAACTTTGGCAGGACCAAGGGCTTCCCCTTCCACTGGTGCCCCAACAAGGCTATTCTTTGCTACATATGCAGTTGGAGCCCTGGGTCAGTCCATGTATAGTCTTTGGGTAGTGGTTTAGTCCCAGGAAGCTTAAATTACCCAAGATGCAATCCATAGACCACAGGAAGCTCAAGAAGATGGATGACTAAAATGTGGATGCTGCCACTCCTTTTTAAAAGGGGGAACAAAAATATCCATAGGAGGGGATATAGAAGCAAAGTTTAGAGCAGAGACTGAAGGAACGGCCATTCAGAGCCTGCCCCACATGTGGCCCAGGTATATACAATCACCACAACTAGATAAGATTGATGAAGCTAAAAAGTGCATGCTGAAAGGGACCAGATATAGATCTCTCCTGAGAGACACATCCAGAGAATGTCCAATACAAAGGTCAATGCTAGCAGCAAACCACCGAACTGAGAACAGGACCCCCTTCGGGGGAATTAGAAGAAGGATTGAAAGAGCTGAAGGGGCTTGCAACCCCATAAGAACACATTGTTTTTAATAGCTGAGTAGTACTCCATTGTGTAAATGTACCACGTTTTCTGTATCCATTCCTCTGTTGAAGGACATCTGCGTTATAAAGAACTCAAGAAGTTAGACTCCAGAAAATCAAATAACCCTATTAAAAGTGGGGTACAGAGCTAAAAAACGAATTCCCAACTGAGGAATACTGAATGGCTGAGAAGTACCTAAAGAAATGTTCAACATTCTTAGTCATCAGGGAAATGCAAATCAAAACAACCCTGAGATTCCACCTCACACTAGTCAGAATGGCTAAGATCAAAAACTCAGGTGACAGCAGATGCTGGTGAGGATTTGGAGAAATAGGAACAGCCCTCCATTGTTGGTGGGATTGTGAACTGGTATAACCAATCTGGATATCAGTCTTGCGGTTCCTCAGAAAATTGGACATAGTCCTGAGGGCCCAGCTACACCACTCTTGGGCATGTACCCAAAAGATGCTCCAACATATAGTAAGGACACATGTTCCACTATGTTCATACAGCCTTATTTATAATAGCCACAAGCTGAAAAGAACTTTTTAAAGTCAGCAGATAATTTTTCTGGTATGGTCTGTCACCTCTCCATGAATACCTACAGCTAATGAGTGTCCTTGAAACCCACTTGATGATGTAGATGACAGCCTGTGGTTATAAAATGGATGATTCTGATGGTGCTCACAAGATTCTGAATATCTGGATGAAGACTGGAAATTCATTGTGCCAAGTTATAGAGCACCAAAAATTTACCTTACCCAACAATTCTCCTTCTTCTTCCTGTAGCTACCGGTTCATAATGGCTGCACTTTTCTATGTGTTTGGCAGGGAAGGATATATACAATTTGGGTTTTTCTGAAACCTCTTTGGATTTCAGGCTTAATTGGCTTGATTGCTTCTTATCAAGATTAAGTATTTCTACATTACACTGTGAAAGATAATTGAGCTGGGTTTCATTCCAGCCTGTAGGTGAATTTTTTAGCAGCATCCTGGTGTTACTTAACCACGAACCACTGCCGTGAAAACTACTTGAATATGAGTGAAGATCCCAGATGCTTCAGGGTTCTGTGAGTCACTGTCAATGAGAGGTGGAGGGGGAACTCTACTCATTTTTGTGAGGTCGTTTGAGTTCTCTGTAGCCATGGTATCATTTACTTTCAGGCCATGCATATTTTAGGAGCAAGCAACCTCATTGGTCAGTATCCACAGGGAGTTGGAGCCAGGCTTCCATCAGATATCAGAACTCATGATGGGTAAGGTTCTTACAAGATAGGAGCACGGTTATGTATCTAATTTGTGTGCATCTTTTCAATGCCTTCGATCATCTTTGGACAACTCATGATAACCTAAGCCAGGCAAAATTGTTACTCAGGAGTAGAAGAATAGGAATAAGTAGTAGAAGTATAAAAATTAGTTGTTTTATTTGCAAGGTTTCATGTAAGGGTGGCCCCGAACTTGTTTTATAGTGAAGAATGATGTGTTTGACCTTGAATTTGTCATCCATTAGTCTTTGCCCCTTTCCCAAGATCTGGGATTGTAGGTGTATGTCACTTGTAACAAAATCCAGGGGTCAAGTTTGACTCACCTGCTGTCAGGCCTTACCTAAGCTTGCATTCCTTTCCCTCTTTTCAGTTCTCATTCATTTGTTCCTGCCTTCTTTTATCCCTAAGCCCTTCATTAAACATCTATTGACTACACAAGACCATAAGGTGGGGTTACAGGGCTTTAGAGGGAAGAATTAAAATCATCTCATCATCCCACAAGGAATTTCTCTTCTAGGATGAAACCCAGGAACTTATTCTCAGAAAGTCCATGTGGTATGTGGTCAGTCGACAAATGTTTGGTACAAGTTGGTACAAGCAACATGTGTCTTAGTCATCAGGGGGAAAATTCCCTTTAATAAGAGGAAGAGCTGGGTGGTAGGTATGTGAATAAGTCAGACTGGAAGCATGGGTTAGAGGAGACAGCAGGGGAGGGGAAGGGAATGTCACAAGGGAGGAAGGAGATACAGTAAGTGTTCATCCTAGAGGGGATGGATGGCATATGGAGATTCTCTGGACCTGGAGCCTAACAGGGTATGCTTAAAAGTGCCAGGTCATGGTTCGATGGAGCCCCCAATTTGTTTCTGTAGTAAGACTGTTTAATATTTAATATTTGTTATGCCATGTTTATTTTGTTTTCAGTACTTGCAGTAGAGCTCAAGCCTCCACATATATTAAACCAATGCTCAACTACAATCTGCTTCTTCATGGAGACAACAACGTTCTCTCCTGCCTTCTGGTAAATAGGAAAAAAACTGCAACACACATACATAGAACTATACTTTTCTATGGCTCTGAGTTTTTCTAGATTAGTAAATCTGATGAAAAATTTTGAAAAAAAAAAACTATAAAAGTGTCCTGGAGAACTGAACACAGTAATGCATGCCTTTTATCCCTAAGAGACTAAGGCAAAAAAATTCCAAGTTCAAAGCCAACCTGAGATACAAAGTGAAACTTACTTTTCTTACACACACACACACACACACACACACACACACACACACACACACACACACAATTTTCTAGAGTTTTTCCACACTCACAGATTTAGAAGAAAATAGTTTTCAATCCTAAAATAGTTGGTGCAGGAAAAATTCCATATGCCCTTTGCCCTACTGAAAGAGCAGCGTCCTTCTGGCAATTTGCTATTCGTCTGCAAACTGTGACAAATATGCTCGGACTCCCCATGCACATCAGACCCCACAATCAGGGCATGTCTGTAGTAACCTGGAATTTGACCTCAGCCGGTAAAGCCATCTCCAGACAATGACCAGAAAGCTGCTTCTGGGTGGTTCCCCCTTGGACAGGGCGACTGGTTATTTGCTTCATGGGATATTGGCAGCAGTGGGGTGTGTTCACTGTTTCCAGAGCGTCTGGATCGTCTGCAGAGTGCATTTCCCTGCAGTCATCACTGTGGTCTGGGTGAAAGCTGAGTTCACAAGTTATTGGATCAGTGTCTTCTTTCTCTCTTACCTTAACCCACTTGGGCCTAATCATGAAACAGCCTCAGACAAGTACAAAAAACTTAAACATAAACTATCCCACTTCCTGTGAACGGTTGGCTCCTCTTCTCTCCCCCAGAGTTCTAATTCTCTTGGAGTGCTGAGCAGTTTGGGCTCGCATCTGAGGTTTCTGGAAGCTGTAATTGTGTCTTATTAATTCTTACAGTGTTATATGGTGGTGACTATAATGAACATGCAATTAGTGGCTTGGTCAATGAACAGAGCAGTTAATCAGCAGACAAAGGCCATGGCTCAGGATCCAGGCTGAAGGGAAGTGTACGGTCCTTCTCAGCCTTCAGGAATGTGTTTCGATGTGCCTGTATGTTGGATCTGCTCAGTAGTCTATATTTACCTTTCTATTAAACAGCTCTTCTTCCCCCCCCTTCTCCTTTCTCCCTCTCCCCCTACTCCTCTTAAATTGGAATGGTATGTGTTTATTCAAACACTTGAGAGATTCCTGGAGGACTTGCAATAGTACACCACACATTTCTTACACACTAAATGCCCAAGGTCTTTACCCCACTGTGCACATAAACCCTGATACACACACAACAGGAAAGCAGGAACAAGCCAACCCCCTCTCCCCCCAATAATAAGAAGAAAAGCACAGCGCTAATTTACTGAGGCAAATTTTAGATAAAGGTCCTTAGCAGATCCTTCTGTCAGTGGAGACTGTGGAGACCAATAACATTTAAATAAGCCATTGTGTTGTCCCATACTCCAAATTCATCTCCTCAGAGTAGACATTTCTACTTCTGAATGGAGGTGTTTTAAGCACATGCAAATGTATGCAGATAAGCATAGAATTTTAAAATATTGCAAACTTTAAAGCCACAAGTGACCCCAATTGTGCCTTTGCTGTGAGAAAGTCCAGAGAAATTATCGTGGAACTGGTAATGCCAGTAGAGCGGGCCCAGTTGAACAATCTTGCTTTCCCTGGGCAAGGCAGACTGGAGCACCCTTGCCTAGGAAACTGAGTGGAGGCTATGGGTCCTGTGGAGTGCAAATGTGAAGCAGTGAACATACAAAAAAAATGAATTTATCAATAACACATTGCCTAGGGGTAATTCTGAACTTAAGCAAACAGAGCTTCAAATGGAATGGCATCTCCACTGCTCAGGAAAACACATATTTGGCACAAAGAAGGAATGATTACATTGGCTTTTAAAAAATGAAAGAAGTTTAAAAGTTATTTTCTGAGTCAAGTTTAGGCCTAAAAATAAAGGTGGGCTTCTTCCTTCTTTCTCCAGACCTGTCTGCTGTTTTATTGTTTTGAGATTTACACTAGAAACAAACAAACAAAAATTCAGGGAAGGAATATTTTTTAGTCATTATAGTAGAAATTCAGCTATATTTGAATAGCTAGCCTCATTTGTTAAATATTTTAAACAGTTTCTATTCCGAAGCAAAGAATAGCAGAGTAAGGAATGAGAACCACAAGTATTGGATATCTTTTAGAAGACTTGGTCTTATCAATTAGTAACAGTCAGATTGCTTGTTTTGCTCTCTAAATAATGATAATGACTATCATGAAGCATCCCCGAATTTTTCATTTGCTTGAGTGACATGCTATACCCTCTTTCCAAAGAGCCTGATTCTGTAGCAGGCAGGGAAGGTGTGCTGTTTACAAACCTCAATGCTGTGTGGACCAGACTAACTAGGCTTTGCTTAGAGAAGTAAAGGAACTGGTGCCTCAGTTTCCTCTTCTATGAAGGGTGTCGGTTCACATTCTGCCCTGCCACTGGGGTGTGGGAAACGCTGCTCTCAGAGAGCGCCAGACTGCATTTACACTGTGTTGCTGACAGGTGCTAGGCTTAGGGAAAGCATGAAGACACCGCTGGGGTGGGGGTTGGGGTACACAGCCTAGGATGTAGGAAACTAAAGCTGGGATTTCCAAGCTCCTGGATATTCAGTCGCAGCTGAAAATCCACACAGAGGAGTCGGGAACAAAGTTGGGTTCTGCAAGATGAGGATAACCAAGAGCCTGGGGCGGGAGTGGGGAATGGGGAATTCTGGCTTATCTCATTTGTGGTTGTTCTTTGCTTAGGGATGGTTGTTCGGGAGTGCAGCTAGGCCTTCTGTGGGAGACTTAGGCAACAACTCTGGTTGTCAAAAGCTCTTTCCATGCTCCCCAAGGCAGTTTTTGATGAAAGAGACAGTCTGTGTTTATGCATACCATTTGTTGACTGTTCATTATGGAAAATGGATGCATACCAACTCCTCACATGGACCAGAGATTAAATACCAGGGAGAAATGTCCAGGAAGGGAAACTTTTTAACTAAACCCTCAGGACATCTAAATACCTCGTTAGCTTGGAGAACTCTGTTTTGGGCTATGTGAGCACTGGTCGCATTTCCTATGTGGGAAGTGTAGAACCTGTTTCAGGCCAGGAATCTAGTAGGGCATCTGCCATCTCAGGTGGATGCCTGGGTGCCTGGGTCTCAGACCCATTCAACCATATCAAGTTCATTGTCCCACGGTGGGGGGTATTTAATGTACGTGCTTTACCAAGCACTTTCTTTGAGCTGCACTATGGGGTGAACTTTCAGACCTGCACTGAAGTGATTCCAGGTGTCATTTTAAGGTGTTTATGGTGTTACACTCAGTTTTGATTTAGGCTGACTGAAGCTGTGGTTGTGGTTGTGGTTGTGGTTGTAGCTAAGGATCTGTACATTTGTTGGTTTTTGTGGTTAGTGTGTGTGAGCGTGTGTTCTCCACACTTATACTTTTGTGTGAAGGTCAGGAGTCAACATTGGGTACTTTTCTCAGTTGCTCTCTACCTTGTTGTTTGAGGCAGGATCTCTTACTGAACCTGAAACACACCCAGTAAGCTAGAAAGGCTTTTTAGTGAGTTCTGGGGAATCTGCGTGTTTCTGCGCACAGTACCAGGATAACAGACATATGCATGTGACTACTAGCGTTCTGAATTCATGTCCCTGTACTTGCAAGGCAAACCCTTTATACCCTTAGTCTTTTTAATGATGAATTATTTGCCTACCTGCATCCCTATTTTGCTTTGTGATGCTATAGATACACTGTACATATTCTTCCGATATGTTAAAGGCTAGCTCATGGCACCACCACTTAAAGGTGAAACTTTAAGGGTAAAGCCTAGTGCAGAGGACCTTAGTCTATGCACCTATGCCTTGTGGTGAACATTGGGACCCCATCTTTTGCCCTTCCTTTGTCTTTCTTAATAGTTATGAGGTCCATTACTTCCTCTGACTAAATACAGTGGGACCAATCACTCATGGAGAGAAACCTCCAAATCCGTGAGCCAAAACAGACATTCCTCATCATGAATTGACTTTGTAGAGTTTTTGTTACATTTAACAGACACCTGATTGGCACACTCAGGGGGTCACTCATGTCAGCAACACATTGGCTTCAAACCTTACAATATAAGTTTCTTCCCTGCTTTATTCAGTAATCTGCTTGAATACATCTCAGAAACCCCAGAAACGTGGAGTTTCTCAAAAGTAGTTTGATTCCACCTTACACAGGCACGTATTGGCTACACGGGATGAAACAGATCCATTCCTATGCCTCTTGACTAAATTGGTTCCAAATCCTTATAATTGATTTCATTTTCTCTTGTTATCACTGCTTTTCTCCCAAGACTGCTTTTAACAAAATTTCAAACTGTTGGGGAACTTATCTTCTCAAGAAATTGCAACAAAACCCCTGTTCTCCTCCTCCTCCTTTCCCACCTTTCCCTCCTCCTCTTCTCTTTCTTCTTCCTTTTCTTTCTCTTTCTTCTTTCACCTTTCTTCTTCTTTTCTTCTCTCCTGCTAGAGTTCTCCTCAGGATCACAGTGACCTTGAAGAAACACAAGAAAATTAGTAAGTAATAAATACATTTGCAGCTCAGGCTCAGAAACTCTTCTACCACCATGGGCCAAAGCAGTAGATAATATAAGCAAGTAGATAATACAGAGATCAAATAGGTCAGATAGAAAACCACAGAAGACGATAGGAGCTGGAGAGCCCAGAGGAAGGTGGGCCAGTGCTAAAAGGAGTGGCTAACACCCAGCCCAGACAGTTGTAGCTGCCTCTCTGAGAATGGCTTGTTAGTGCCAAAACTTCGACTTTAATTAATTAGGCTTATTTATTTTTTAAATTCATGAACATACAAAATAATTTTCTTTGTTTGGATAGTTTCCTAGGTATATACCACTGTGCCATTCTTACCCCTGGTGTCCTCCTTCTCTCCTCCATACTCACTCTTTCCCCACAAGCTTTTGGTAATGTAAAAGAAGGTGAAAATTTAGGTTTCATGTAAATGTCTCAATATTTTTAAGTACTACTTCATAAAAAAATCCAAAGATTGTCTTGAACAAATAAATTACGTCTATGTCAGGCTGCAGGCTGATGACCTTGGCAGCAGACAATTACTGTCTGGGACATTTCCTTTTATTACAGAGTATCTGGAAAACTGATTTATCCTTCCAGATTTATGTGCTTAATGTATTTGTGTCTGTTTTACTAAATAACATTATTAATTCCTAAGAAGAAGTTTCAATATTCCATTCTGAAGGGAATCTGCTTAATCATATTTTATTTTTAAGTTATGTGTTATTATTCTTGTTGTTGTGTGTGATTATGTGAGATCTGTGGTGTGTATATGTGTGTATACATGTGTGTATGTCTTACTTGTGTATATATGTGTGTTTGTATATAGGAGCATATATGTACAAGTGATCAAGTACCAGATGTGTTTGTGGAGGTCAAAGAAATCAATTTGGGGAGTCAGGTGTCTCCTTTCACTAGGGGTTCAAGGACAGAACTTGGGTCATTAGGCTTGTACAGAATGCACTTGTAACCAAGCTGTCTCCTTACTTTTAAATGCAGACTTAACTGAGTTAGCCTGTACTGTGTGATGTCTAATTTTGATTGTAAGCCACACTTCCTTCCTTCTTGGGAAGGCGTGAAAGGTAGGTGGTGAGGCCCACTTGGAACTAAGCAAGTCCTGTGGGCGTGTCTGTAGCCTCTTCTTCTAGTTCCTGTATGATCTCTGCTTCTGAGTCAGCATGATGTAAACTAGTTTGCTCCACCTTTCTGTCCACAACATGTAAGACTGACAGAAATGCCTGAAATTGTGAGCACAATTAAGTCTTCTTCCCTTAGGTTTTTTTCTCTTGGTATTTTGTTACAGCAGACAGAAGAGTCACTAATCACTGCAATGTTATAGTCTGGATCAGGTGACTTCCTGATTACCACCAGGGCAGGTGAAAGGGATTTAGCTCTAGAGGGACTTTCTACCAGATGTCAATCAATCTAGGATTTTTGCCTGTTACTTGTTGAGCACTGTCCAGAGGGTGGAAGCAATTTAATTGACTTGCTGATATGATAGGGAATCTGACAGATTTAATCTGCTGTGCTATAAATCCTAAAAGAAAACAGTGCCCACGACAGCACTGATTATTGTCTCCTTTTTGGTATGGCGACCTAATGAATGCTGATTGACTCATAATCTTCTTGCTGATATATCTAGGCTGGGAAAAGGGATAGGACTCTCATGCTGACAATGCTTCTTAGGATTGATATTTGGGTTAACTCTTGTATAATCTTTTACTATAGGAATGAATTATTAAATATGTCATAGAAAATATGTCTTTTCAGGACAGCGAAATGGCATGGAAGGAAAGATGTTGGCTGTCAAACCTGATGACTGAAATTGGCTCCCTGGTACCTACCTGGTAGAAGGAAAGAACTGAGTACTGCGAGTTGCTTTCTGACCCCAGACAATGGCTGGGGCACATGTGTGTGTACACACATATGTATTCCTGCATGCACAAAATAAAGAAATGTAATGAAATTTTTAAAAGGACAAAATATGGGGCCATTATAATGGTCAGTCTATTGATAGGTTGTGCAGAGAGAGTGTGTGGGAGCAGTGTCACAGTGAAGATATTTGGAGAGGGACAGAAGTGCATATCAGAATCTTCATTCTTGACTGCTAGCTTATGGCAGTTGTCCAGTGAGTGCTCTCTCCTCTTGGAGTGGATTCAACATGTCATTGTTCCCCCTTTGTCACCAGGGGCTGTCCTCCAGACCCTTAGTGGATACTTACACCAAAATAGTAGCAAACCCCACTTGTAGTATGTACTTTCCTATTAATGCATTTCTATAATAAAAGTTAATTTAGAAATTAAGTCTAGCAAGAGATAAATATAATAAAATAGCAGATAAATCAAAACTATGTATTAAGATAAAATTGCCAGAACCAACTTTACTCGTAATAGCCAGAAACTGGAAACAACCTAGATGTCCCTCAACTGAAGAATGGATAAAGACAATGTGGCACATCTACACAATTGAATAGTATTCAGATATAAAAAAACAAAGACGTCTTGAATTTTGCAGGCAAATAGGTGGATCTTCAGAATATCATACTGAGTGAGGGAACCCGGTCCCAGAAAGACATCCACGGTATGTACTCACTTATAAGTGGATATTAGCCATAAAATACAGAATGCTTTTGCTACACTCCACAGACCCAAGGAGAATGTATAGGAAGGAGGGCATAAGCAGAGACTTGAGCCTCACTTAGAAGGGGGTATGGAGTGGTCATGGAAGACAGTTGGAGAAAGGGAACTGAGTAGAAGAGCGGAACAAGAGGAGATTGAGGGATTTGGGGTTGGGTAGGGGAAGGGGCAGGGGGACTGACTGGATGATCATGAGAATGAATGAAAATCTGCAAACGACTGTAGAGGTAGAGGGAGGTAGGGGGATATCCAGGAAGAGAAAGACCTGGAATAGGAGAGGTGCCCAAGAATCAATGGCTGTGACTCACAACATTGGGAATAAGGAGCCTGGGGAGGCTGCCTCCTGTGGCTAGTCAGGAACCCCAGTAGAGCGATAAGGGCATTAAACCACCCACAGAACTTTTGACCCCAAACTTATCCTGTCTACAAGAAATGCAGAGACTGAGGGTCAGCCACCAATAACCAGCCCGACTTGAGACCCTGCATCAATCCCTGACACTATTAATGATACTCTGTTATGCTCGCACAGAGGCATCTAGCATGGCTGTCCTCTGAGATGCCTGGCTCACCAACTGACTCAGACAGAGGCCCACAGTATGCCCACAGTCAGTGTATGGAGGTTGGGAACTCTTACAGATGAATAGAAGAAAGGATTGCAGCCCCGAAGGGAATAGGAACACAGAAAGACCAACAGATCCAACCAACCTGGACCCTTGGGACTTTTGGAGACTGAATCACCAACTAAGGAACATGAATGAGCTGGAGCTAGACCTCCTCACACATATGAAATAGAGATGCAGCTTGGTCTTCATGTGGGTCCCAAACAACTAGAGCAGGGGTTATCCCAAAAGCTGTTGCTTGTATGTGGGATATGGTTTTTTGTCTGGCCTGCTTTATCTGGCTTAAGTGGGAGAGGAAATATCTAGCCTCACAGAAACTTAAAGTGCCAAGTTAGGGGGATACCCAAGAGGGCCCCCACCTGCTCAAAAGAGAAGGAGAGGGAGGAATGGGGCAAATTGTGGGAGGAGGTGATTGGGAGGTGGGCAGTAAGCAGGAGAAAGTGAAATAAGTAAAATAAAGTGAATAAGTAAAAAAAAAAATACCAGCATCACTATTCTTGTTGTATGGGGGCTATTATTAAATAATATCATTTGAATGTAAACCAACAATGTCAGTAACTGAGAAAGTTGAACACGCATTATGGATACTCTAGACAAACGAGTGATTCATATCCAGGTAGGATGAAGCAGACAGTCTGAGCTGACATCAGACTATTTTGAAATACACACAGTTAAAAACTTTTGGGTGCCTATTTCTAGAAGTTTTCATTTGCTATTTTCAGACTATCATTGATTGTAGACAACTGGAAACACAGAAACCAAAAACTTGGATAAGATGGCTAATGACAAAAAAGATCATGGGGGACTGATGCATCTGTAAGCTGTGGAAGACTGGTGAATGCCATTGGAAGAGGACACATTTCATGGTTTTGATTTGGGAAATCTGTAGGGCTGGGCTGGGTTAGGTGGGAGGGGAAGAACTTCAGAGGTAACTTAACTCCAGAAAGATAGAGAAACTGAGTGTTTCAAGCTCAGTGTTGCAAGTAAAACAGCCCTGGGACAGAATTGTGTCAGTCTGCTGTTGATTGATGTCTATAAGTAGGTGAGGGCGGGTAAAGACAAGGCTAAAGCCTGTGATTGGATAGTAGAAAAGGAGGGTGGGCACAGAGCTTTTGAGAAGCAGGAGGGATAGGAGAGGAGAAGGGAGGAAGAGAAGGACTGTACATAACCACAGGTAGTTTTCAATATCTTATAAGAGATGGATAATTACAGGACAATTTGTCTCATCTACATGGGCAGTTTATATCAATATCAATTGGCTCTGAGATTATTGTATGGACATTTTGTGTGGTAAGAATTTACTGATATAAATCTGATTGATAAATTACAAGCCTCAAGAGTTTTGATTTTACCAGGTTATAGGAATTTGTGACAGCTAACTGTGAGATGGGCAGTCACTACATGGGACTGGTGTGGCAGCAACCTGCCAAGGGTACTTAGCGAGTCAGATGGAGACATTTCAAGAGCTCTTGGCCAGAGAGTCTGCTGAGTCTGGCTGACTGTGGTGAGAACACCCTGCTGGTGCCATGTGGCCCGCTAGTGCCCGGTGTTAGCATGAGATGGTGTTCATTTTTTACATATTTTCCACTACAGCCTGCCTCACTCTCTGTCTTGTCTCTTATAAACCCCAATGGCATGTGAGGGGTTTAGACTGGAATGTTCTGGAGCATCAGTAGTGTAGAAGGATGCATTTGCCTACTCTGGGTAGTTCCACAGTTGAGTGTCTATCTTTGGTAATCGGGGAATGTGCAAGGATGGACTTCTGCCCTCATTTGTAAAATGGTACTTCTGCTGGGTCACTGGCTTCTGCTTGACACCTTCTAAGGTTTATGAGCCCCAGGCCTATGCTAAGGTGCCATGATTCATATCAAAGTCTCACGTTTTTCTTTCTAGTTTCACAAGAAGGTGTGAAAAGAGATGTCCCGTTTTTAAAATACTCAGGTTAGATTTCTTACTTCTTTAATTCTTTCGAGTTGAGAGCAAAATGATGAAATGCCTTGTCTTTTTCTCTTTCATCCTCAACCTAGCCCGAGATGTTCTCATGTTTAAATTCATGTAGAAAGCAAGGTGTATTAGTTACTTTTCAACGGTTATGATAAAACGCTGAGACCAAAAGCAGAGAAGGCAAGGCTAATTTTGGTTCACGGTTCCAGAGTGTCAAGAGTCCATCACAGTACAGAAGCGGTAGGTATGGTGGCTGAAGTAGCTCAGAGTTCATGTCTTGAACCCTAAGTGGGAAGCAAAAGAGTGAACTGAAAATGGTAGAAGTCTCTGAGCTTTCCGTGCTGCTTCTAATGACATATTCTCCAGCAAGGCCACAACCCTTAGCTCCACAAGACCACAACCCCTAGCCCTGCAAGGTCACACCCCCTAACCCTAAATGGCACCATCAATTAGGTACCAGGTATTCAAGTGTCTGAGATTATGAGGGACATTTCTCATTCAAAGAACCCTAAGTGAGATTGGTAAGTAGCAGAACTTGACTGAACCCCAAGGCCTCCTAGATGCCAAGCTCACTTCTCCTGTGAAGTAGCCTTGTGTGATAGCCAGAATCTTCTCCAGGTTGAGTTTCCAGGCTCCATACTGGGTGTTCACCCTCAGAGTGCACATGTGGCTTCTGCTCCTTTAAAAGAATTCTATGGGATGGAGGTTCAGCTAGACAGGCGAATGTTGGACCTCAGAATAAGTGGAGACATTTCCTTAAATGTAGTCCTGGAGATCTGGTCACCTGAAGTTCCCAAGAGGAAAAGTGCCTGGTATAGGGACTATTCTTTCAGGTGGCCATGTGGTCATGTACTTCACATAGTTGAAGACAGATGGCTGTGTATCTCAAACGAATTTCATCATTCTGCTGTTATGTTGTGAGCCATGTCTTCTCTTAAAATCTCATCATCTTCAGTTAAAAATTATCTGTAGATATCCCTGGATAATTTGAAAGTGGTGGAAAACTGGCTGACGTGGAATTCCATTTGGAATTCTGTAATAGTATTTGGTAATATTAGCAAAACCTTGGGCTCAAACGGATAAGTTGTAAAAACTATGTTAGTGTTCAGCAAAGCAAATGCAGCTCAATGAATAAAACACAGGACTGTGAGAGAGGGGAATTGGATGAGTTAGATATGCAGCTAGTGAGGCAGCAGGGCACAAGAAAGGGGCAAGTACGAGGATAAAGGTAGGGTGAGGTGGATAAACTCTGTCTGCAAGCCCATCAAACTCTACTCTGGGTCTCCAGACACAGACAGAGCCCTCTCTCCATCATAGCAAGAGTCATGCAGAGCTCTGCCCAGAACCTGACGGTTACAGTCACAATCTGCTTCCATGGTATTGGGACACACAGGCTTCCTCAGTAGTCTCAGCGTACACGTTTTAGTCAAGAGAATTGCAAAGACAGGGTGACCAAAGAAAGGAGCATGATTTTTTTTTAATTAAAAACAAAGAAATATTTTTCCCCTCTGTATGACAAGAAGCCATGAGCACCTGAACTCAAATTCTGGGGAAAACAGATATAAAAACAAACAAAATTATAATGGGCTATTCTGACAGTATGAAATTTATGTGCAGCTGAAGTGGAGAATTATTTAGAGTAATGAACAAAGTAAAAATTCCTTTTAGACATGTAAAAATAGTGTAGTTAGGATCCCCACTACACCCAAGGCTGTACCTGATAACTAGAATCCAGTGACATCACTCACTCAAGATGACCAGACACAGTCCTAGAACCTATGACACTACTAGACAGTACCTACGCAGAGAACAAGAGCAATTTTCTACTCTGCTCTGCACATCTGCAAAGACTCTACTTTGATCTACCCTGTAGCTGGAGAGTCTTCTCCAGGATCCCCTCGAATCAGAGACTTTTGTTAGAGTCTGAACCTGACCTTCAGCTAAGATATGTCACGCAGGTGGGCAGCCTTGGGGAGATAGGAATTTAGAGTGTAAACCTTGTGTGATGTCTGTAGCAGTAAATTGTTAAGTCTGCTCTATGCTCCTGGTAGGTGCCCACGCCTCTTTTGCACCCACCTATGAGCTCTAGATTCATGAATGAAAGACACACACACACACACACACACACACACACACACACACACACACACACACACACAGAGGTTTATTTTTAATATGCTTTAAGTAGCTCAATGGTTGGGCACTTTCAAACCTCCACATGGCTTGCATACTCTCCCCTCTGATATTCCTTCAATAATACTAACTAAATCTATATTTTAATCTTTGCTGCCCATGGACCCTTCTGGGCAACTCTTCTTTGGGCTGCTTTCCCCTTGCACCTACATTTCGGCCATCTTGCCCTCCTGTACCTTTCCAGCATGATCCATCCTATGCTGCTCTTCTCATGGCAGACCTTTCTTCTCCCTTTCCCATCTTTCTTGTCCACGAATCTGAAAAGTTCTTCCTCTGTCTCTCTGCTCAGCCACTGGCAACTTTATTCCCCAATTAGAGCCAACTTGGGGCAGGCTTCCTTTAGCCTACTCACTGGACACTGCAAACAGGATTTTTGATATCACAATTAGCATGAGAACACAAGTCACTATATTTGACCCTCAGCATAATACAATATAAGTTTGGTTAAATTAACTACATGTATCTACCTTCTTGCTGGTGACATTTATCCTTCCATATTTCTTATTTCTAAATACTTATTTAGATTGAAAATGCTAGGAATACTGGGTTAAATGACACTGCAAACATCCTTCCATTTTATTCATGACCAAGAACTGCTATTTGCATTTATGTTACAGAACTGTTATAACGATAGAGCAAATGTTGACAGACAAAGGGCATGCACTGCCAGAATTGAAGCAAAATGAACATGGAGGGGGCAGGAAGTAGAAAGAACAGGCAGTACAGGCACATGGGACCACCTGAGCTTGGGTCTTTGCAAGAGGAGCCATGCTATGCTGCCAGGTGGGTTGATGAATGGGGTTAAGTGGAGCAAGGTGCTGTGTGAAGGATAGGCTAATCCAGTCTGAGTCCCAGGGATTAAGGAGACACCAGTTTTTTGTGCACCAAGCTGGAATTTTCCGGTATGGGTTCCTGGAATGGGGGTGGATGGGGAATGGCACATTTGATGGTGTCACAGCTGCTCTCTGCCATTGCTCTTCCCATTGCCAAGTGATCATCTGAAGTGCTTTCTATCGGAAGATAGTGTAGGGTGTGAGAAGGCAGCATGGGCAGGGGACTGAGTGAGGGTCAGCGATGCCTCATATCTGAACAGGTCTGAATACCTGCAGGCTCATCTTTACGATCTGTAAAGCTTTCAGTTCATAGTCACATGGGGAACAAACGATGTTGTCTATTGTCACCGCAGAAGGCCTTAAGAGTAAGTCAGGAATTCAGGGAGTGTGTGTGTGTGTGTGTGTGTGTGTGTGTGTGTGTGTGTGTGTGTGTGTGTGTGTGTACACAGAAACACAAGAATACTGAATATATATTATATGTATATTGATTGACTGAATTTACAATATGTAATAAACTTTGGAGTAGGCAGGTGGGTGGAGCTAATGTCCATCCTGGACATGGAACCTCTTCCCAGGCTCTAGTACATGGTCTTCTCTACATGTGTTTTATGAGGAATTGTATCTGTAAGACCAGGGAGAGGTTGGGGGCTTTTAGGAGAAGGGAAAGGCCCGAAATGGAAAGAAGGAAAGCTCAGAGTTCTGTGTGCCTGAGTTCCATTTTAATGAGTGACTCTGAGATACAAGAGAGCTGCAAAAACAATTTTTTTTTCAGATAATACCAGAAGCTGCCTGGAAATACACAGAGAAGGAAAACACAGTAATTAATTTGTCACTGAAACCTGAGGGGTTCAACTCCACTTACAGGTGATAATGAATGTTTTGCATGTAATTAGCAAGAATAATTAGCACGTTCCTGGTAACAAATAGACTGGCTGGTACTCTGCAAACAAAATTAATTGTTGTGCTAACAGAGGCAATTGTGTCTCTTCATCTTCTGACAGTGTCCCCATCTTTCCATCCTGTTTCAGACCTCTATGGCTTTGTCTAGATGGGGTGGGGGAAATGGAGAAGTGGAGTGGGAAAGGGTAGAAGCTACATCTTCATCTGCTTCTCAGAAACTTCTCGAATACTGGGAGACTTATTTGTCAAAAGTCGTTAAGCAATTTGTAATCTTTAACATGTGTTTTACTAAATTAGTAGGTGAACCGTTCAAATCAACCTACCAGTTAAGCCGAGAAATCCATTCTCATTGATCAAATGCTGGCTTTTTTTATTTTTTATTTTATTTTATTTTTTTTTAGCTGCAACAGACCCTTTTGTTTTAACATTTCCTGGAAAAAGAATCTAAAAGTAGAATCTAGAAGGGAAACTTTCCTATGTTGTAGTGACATCCAATGACATCTTGTCAGCTGTGGCTTTAAGAAATGTATGTGGACCTGGATGTTTGCTAGCATTAGTAGTTTGCAAACATAGTACATTAAATACACATGGTGGTCTGAGTTCATAGTTCTTTAAACTGTTCAACAACATGTATATTGTATGCACACAATAGTCTTCTTTTCAATGTTTGAACATGTTAGCAAACGCACTTTTGTTTGTATGATGCATAGTAGTTACATACATACACTTTCAGAGCACACTTCGTGACATTTGTATACATGTATGTGATGTCTAATGATCAAGCATATGGGGGAGCAGCAGTGATGGAGATCAATGGAAAGAACATCTTTTATTGGGAACATTAAAAAAATCCTTTAGTAAATCAAGGTTTTCAACTTCTTCAATTTATAACATGGGAAAATATAGTTGCAATGAACATGGATATCCTGGCAACTCGTAGGCTATCTGGAGAAACTCTGAATGCTGTGGCACATTTTCATGAAAGTGGCTATCAAAAACAGCTACCTGTCTGTTGTTAAAGTTGGTGTCCTGACGTAAACATTGAATTCAGGTTGGTTGTGGGGATGGGATTCCATTCCCACCCCACCCCTCGACCCCTGAGTGCTGAGGTTACAGGCCTATGTCTCATACCCAGCCTCCTCATTTTCTAATAACTGGGCACAAAGCACTGACTACTGTCATAAAATACATATGGGAATTTGATTAGCTAAAATTCCTCTGACTCATTTCACTTTGTGAGCTCTTCAGTCAGACTGCTGAATCAGCAAAATGCTTATCTTTCTTTCTTCCTATGATTGACATGGGTTTCAAGACAGGCTTCCACTGGATGTTCAGGAAAAGAAAACACTATGCTTGTTTAGTGTGTGCGTGTGTGTGTGTGTGTGTGTGTAACCACGAGCATTTTGTATACGATATACTAGAATCCAGCAATTTTTGGTGCTGGGTAGAGTGGTTTGGTTTTTCACATGTGTAAACATTCCCATTCCTGAAATAACCACTCAGGGCAGTGGTTTGTTGCATGGTAAGACTCAGGGTAGTACAGTATCATTTGGTAGGAACACAGTTTCTGGCTGCTGTGGGTTAGTGGGACAGCTGGGTTCTGTTTTCCTGATAGGATTTTTTGCACTGGGGTAGGAATCTCTTCTACACGTCTAATGGGAGAAGAGAATCATGTTTTCTGAGCATTAGCTCATTGTGGACTCGGGGCAGCCGAGAAGAATCTATCAAAGGTATAAGAGTGTTTCTGGTGACTGAAAACTCTGCTAATTTCCATGTTATCTGTAGCTTTATTCAATAAAATATAAGGATGCACACAGATTGTAAAATAGCAAAGAAACTTTACAAAAAAGAAAAGCGATAGCATATATTAGAAAGGAATAAAGTACAAAGATTGACAGCAGGTCATATGAGTGAGGACTCTAGCACTCTTTGGGGGCTTCTTTTATGAGAAGCAGAGTGAAATTGCTAAGGGATATAGTTTGGGTGGGTCTTTATTTTGATTGACAGCTTAAACTGTATACTCATTTCTCTACTTTTTCCCATAGTATGTCTGATTTTAAGCATACGCATGCATGCCCAATCACAAAGTAGGCATAAGATAGGGAATTTTTCCTGAAAGTTTTCACATAGAGGGCACAATTTGCCTTATTGTGCACGCACCGGAAACCAGTTTAAGCTGGATCAGTCTTCCTACTATTGTATTTAAACATGAGCAAGATATTGAATAGATCTAGTCTAATTTACATGATTATTAGGAGAAGGAATAACTTACCCTATTTTCAGAGTGGGGCGTGATGCTGATTGCTGATGGGTATTCTAGATTACTAGGTACATTGTATCAGAGGGGCGTGTGTGTGTGCGCCTGTGCATGTACGCGTGTTATATGTGAATGTAAGGATCTCAGGCTGCCAAATGCTTTATTAGATGAGGGGTGTTTGCATAGCCCAATGGGAATGGATTCTTAGGTCAATAAACTATCTCCGTGTGCTTGTCTGTTTTAAGTACTGCCCTTCAGCACTATGAAACCTTTTCAGATTCAGGAGCTTCTAAACACCACAGAACTTACTGTCCTTAAATCTGAGTATTATTTTGTTCTGTTGAGCATATTTACAATCTGAATAAAAACATATAGTAGCTGAATAGGACTTGGAAATTGTGCATAGAGACTAAGGAAATCAGGATGTCGACATGCTCAGATAATGGACCAATGTCCTGCTCTAGATGTTTGTTGACACAAATGGCCTTTTATGTCTAAACAATCTGGTCTAAGACATTAGGGACAGCAGCTTATTTAAAAGTGATCCAGAGAAGTTAGTTTTTCAGCCCATCCTTTGGATATATCTTGGTCAGTAGAGTACTTGCCTAGTGTGCATGCAGCCATGTTGAATTCTATTCCAGCACCATATAATAAATTGGGCTGGGGTAATGCATACCTCTAACCCCAGTCAGGCAGAAGGCTATTTTTTTTTGTTTTCAAATGTAGATATACACGCATGAGCATATATGTGCATATGTGTACATGTGTTAAATAATGGATTTTCTCTTATTCCTCTCCTGGTTTTATGGCATACATGAAAGGCAAAGGAATCTTCTAGGGCTGGAGTATATCTCAGTGGTAGAAATATTGCCTACCTAACACTTGTGGTCCTGAGTTCCATTTTCATCACCATAAAACAAAATGGGATGGGGCATTTACTTAGATTTTAGGATACTGGCCTAGTGTGTACAAAGCCCCACATTCAATTCACAGCACTTCATAGTGGCATACTCTCATAGTATAGCACTTGGAAGGTTGAAGCAGGAGTCCCATCAGTTCAACATATTTTTTGGCTACACAACAATGTTGAGGACAGTCTAGAATACAAAAGAAAAAGACCCTGCCTAAAAGCCAAAACAACAACAACAAAATGGTAGGGAGGTACAGAGGGACAATGTACTCAACAAAGAACATATCTTGTATAAAAACTTCAATGCATTTACAAAATTTCTGCCCCACAAACATTTCTTCACAGAAAAATAAATTAAACATCTTTTATTAGCAGCAAAAACACTTTCAATGCTTGCACCTCCAATTCTGTGAGCATAGAGGGAATTTGGGTCCTCTCCATGCAAAGCACATGGTTTTTCATCCTGAGCCTGGGGCTACTGTGCTAACCTCTTCACATGCCTTCTTGCTTTACCTCCACTTCTCCAGCCTGAACAGTAGCTTAAAGTTAACCAATAGTAGACTTTCTCTGAGTCAGAACAGGGAACTCAGCTGAATTCTGAGTCTGAGTAAATACCTCTCCAGGTGTTTGACATTTAAACCCTGGCATTAAGCAGGCATCTGGTCTCTGTGTCCAGTTATGATAAATGTCCCTGGAATATTCCACTAAGCACTCAACTGCTGTTGGCTTGCATTGCAACTATAGACATCATTAGGGGAAAAATAGTCTTTTCTTTATTAATAATGGGGAGGCCCTGGGAGTGGAAATCAGAACAGCTCTATTTTGAGCTGAAGTAATCTGCTTTTATTTCTCCTTTCTGCTTTTCCATGTCAGAAGAGAAATGGGCAAAGCCAATGATGGCTCAGATTTTCTGCTCAAGTTCCCCACTGTGTTTTCTGACAACTGGGGTTTTAACAGAGCTCTGCTCTGTCATTGAACATGTTTGCAGTAGTTCAGTACTGGGCTTTTTAATATTCCACAGCAGTTCATTCTGTTTCTTCATGAGTGGATAAATCCACCAATGCAGTAAGTGATAGACTTTTTTTTTTGAGCAAAATTGGAATGAGATAAAAAATATCAGTGACAAGCATACTTCCTTACAGTGTCCATTGGTTTGCTTCTGGAAGTCTCTGGAAATCAATCTATTTATCAAATTTGATAAATTGTCAACAGCCTATGAGGTTTTTGTCTTGTGACTATATCAATACAGATTATTTTAAAGAAGTAACATTGAGAAAATAAATATTTTCCACATGGGTTTGGGACAAGTATGAGCCTCTGTCCATTCGTGTATATCAAATTTTTGTCTTGAAAGGAGGGTAAGCTTTTCGTTCCGTGGGATCTGCCTGGTCATATCTGTAAAAGCTTGGAACAAAGTTGAACAGAATAACTGAAGTAGCACCATAACAAATTTAGAAAAAAAAACATTAGGCTGGATATTAAAGGCACATATAGTAACTTTCTAGAGGTTTTGGATTTCTAAAGTTCTCAAGTGTTTCATATCCTGTGAAACCCCGAGGAAGACCATCACTCAGCTAGTTTTTCAGACCCCCTTTCTCAGGTAAACCCAAGTCAGTGGCTAGGCCCCTGACTTCTTTGTATTGAGCTAACATATTTTGAACTTCAAGCATTTTCTGAGGTCTCTGCTTATTATCACTTTGTGATGGTGCCCCAGGAATTGCTATCTGCATGAAAGCTCTCACACCAGTGTTACCCTGTATGCCTTGTGTGGCACTACCACATGCCCACATCTGCTTGGGTATTTTGTTCTATGGCCTCTGATGGTCTGGCTGTACCTCCAAGGCTGCCCCAGTCTGGGCACAGTAAATGGTGTCAGGTGATGAATGGGTTAGGGTTCTCAAAAGGAAAAGAATAGAGAGAGAGTCAATGTAGATGTTAAATGTGGATTTATTGAAGTGGTTTATATGATTTGTCCTGAGTGGTCTAACAGTGGTGGCCTCACATTGGAGAGACTAAGAACTTAGTAGTTGTTTAATCCATAAGGTAGGGTGCCTCTCTAGTCCCAGTCTAGCACTGCAAACCTAGAAGATTTCTGGATAGCTAACGGTTTTGAATCTATATTAGACTATCAAATAAGTTTATTCCAGTGTTCATGGAGAAATGAAGGATAGACGGACTTATCAGGAAGAATGAGGACAAAGGAGGTAAAGAGCAATGTTTTCTTCCTTCATGTCTTTTTATCTGGGCTGCCACCAGAAGGTGCCATGCACGTTTAGTGAGTCTTACTGCTTCAAATAGTATGATCAAGAAAACTCTTGTAGGAGTGCCATCAGCTTATATTTTAGTTGACTCTAGATTAGCCATCCCAAGTAAGATATGTATTTTCATTTCATTCATGTAATAATTTTGATATACAGCAGACAAGAGGAACCTGAGGCCCAGGGTGAGGGATTCCTTGCTTACTGCCTACTTGATGAACTCAGAACTTAAACAGTATAGGCTCTACTTTATGCCACATTTGATGATGAAACGTGTTCTTATTAAGAATATAAGTAAATGATGTCCATGGGAGGTATTTCTGGGGGCTCTTAGTTTCATTTGGTCATTTGTCTACTACTTCCCACAGATAATGTTAGGACATCATGTAATCTACCCAGTCATATTCAGAGCAAGTGTTTCTGCATCTGTTCTCAGTATAAATGAAGACACCACACTAGACCATGATCCTCATGCTATATACAGAAATAAAGTCAGGTATGAGGCAATTTGTCTGCATCTGGTGATAAGTAGAAGATACTAAATGGGCTATTTGTCTCTAGACCTCAGAGTATTGTTTTATTTCCTGGGGGGCAATGCTGTATCTATAACTATGATAATGGGGCCTCACCAAACATGTCCATTCTAAAAAAAAGCAGACTCAGGCTGATGTTTTTATTTGTCTATTCTGAGATAGTAGACATGTTTGTATTACCAAATTACCAAGTTTCTGTCCTAAACCATTAATAGACTCTACCATGGTCACATATATGTTTCTCCAGTCTCTGTCTATAATAGAAGTGCACAGATTACTATGTACTACACTTCCACATCAGTGCAGTAACATTCCTGACCTTCCCCATTAGTATTGCTTGACCAAGCAAGCTCAGTCAGTCAACTGGGTCTCAAGGGAGGGAGGATTGAAAAGAAAAAGACAATTAGACAACATTATAACATGACTCCAGCCAGTGCTGAGGCTCAAGCTGATTTGTTTTTTTCCAGTCAGCTTCTATGTTGTTCTAGGTACATACAAAGAATATCGTCAGTCCTAAGTCCAAAACAAAGAAGATAAGGAACAAACAAGGCACAGACTGGGTAGGTAAGGAACAAAGAAAGAATAAACAGAAGGCACCATGATTACTGTATTCAGTCTTAGGAAGACCCATCAAGATACAAAGAACACATTCCTTTGAACTTACTTCTGCATCCTAGCCAATGTCAAATTCCTGCCTGAATCTACTTTTGTGTCCTAGCCCAATGTCAAATTCCTGCCAAATTCTTAGAAGGTGGCCCCAAAAGCTCTCCAAGTCTCTCCCTTTTTATTTCATAAACAAGACTGCATCTAAGGTTGTTTTGACAAGAATTCCTTCCTTACCTGTCATGGAATATGAATTGTCAAAAGCAATTCATTTCTGTCTTAGGTTGGTAAGGTTCTGTGCAGAATCTTACCCATCACTGACTGCCAGCCTATTAAATGAATAACTATCTGGGGATCCATTTTGAGTTTCAAGCCATGTATTTTGGCTGCTAACATACTGATGTTATTAATGACAAGTTTTATACAATGGGGGTTAGGGGGAAAAAAGTATTCCCAGGACAAGAAGGGCTAACATGATCAAGCTAAATGCCATCCTTGAAGCTAGACTAAGATGGAAATACTGACCTTAAGTCACAAATAATTTTATCAGCAGTACTTGAAGCATCGAAGCTCAGCAGAGCAGTAAATACATCTGGAGAGGTGTTAGGATTATGCCAAATATCCTGCAAGTATCGTTGAACTTTTTCCCAATTATAGTGACTTTCATTATAAATTTTAGAAGTAGCATAAACCCATTGGTATTTAGCTTGACACTTGAGATGGCTTCTTACTCCTAAACTCTTTATCTTCTTTTGTATCATAAAGAGCACCAATCTTTTGTTCTAAATGCCTATCTAAATCCTCTTCAATACTCAGAGCATTAGTAACATATTTTTGCTTAATGAGTAACAAAAAGTAGCTGTCTTAACTTCTTGTGTCAAAGCAATTGCAGAAGCAGTGGTGCTAGCTATTAATATAATTAAAGCTGCTATACCAGCAATAATCAAGCAATCCTCCTGCTTCTGCTTAAAGCCTGACTTACCTCTTCCAGTATTTCCAAGCTTTTTTTTTTTTATAATACCTAGGTCCTATAATACTCACAGGCAGTAAAACAAAAGCTGGTCAATAGACCACAATAACAGATGTGCTGCATTTCAACACACTAACACAATTAGAAAGTGTATAATCAATATAACTTACATTAAATACTGTAGAAGAAACAAAAGTAATTTTAACATGGCCATATAATAAAAGATTAGAAGCCTTAACACATGCATTAACATTTGTTCAAAATCCAGGTTCTGTCATTGTTTTAAATATCAATACTATTCCAATTTTATCTGCTGCAAATATACCTTCATACAAGGCAGTTGTCAAATTTCAAATATGTCTGTGAAAATGTCCAGAACCAGCACTCCAAATGCACACTGTCTTTCCTTTTTTCCAACATTAGAATAATTTCCAGTCTAGTCCATGATTGCGTCAGAATAACTGGCCACATTAAAGGAAAGAGAAGGGTCATTATAGCAACTTCTTTATTTGATTAATTTTTCTAAGGCAGTTTCCATAGTCTCCATGTTCTCTGTCCTACAAAGACTAAAAGCTTGAGGGAAGACAGCTTGTCTAATTTGGGATACAGGCAAGCAAAGGTGGGTGAGGAATCCCAGTCACCATTGTCAGGGCACTCAGCAAACTATCAGGTCAGCATTATTCTTTGACCTAGGATCAACATGTCTCACCAATCACTTTGGAAGTCACTATGCTCCATCAGCATCCTGCAGAAAAACACGAACATGCCCTTATCCTCATATTAGTACCTGATCAGCATCATCCAAATGCCAGTAAGTGGATCCTTTTATTTTACCTAGGCATAAGTATGCCTAGTTGGAGGCTCCAGAGACACACAGCAGAGAGTTCCTTGGTATCCAAATTTTAAAAATTTAAAATAAAAGGAGCATGATTTAAATAAATTTGTGGCACATGGGAATATGATTCCCCCTTTTCTTATATTATGAAGATATAAAAAGTTCTATGGGCCCATTCCACAGTACCTTGTCCTTGAGGATTATAAGGAATGCTGATAATATGAGTAATATTAAATTTTCAACAAAACATCTCAAGTGCTTGATCACAACAGCTAGTCTCATTATCTATCTTAATCTGATTTGGAATACCCAGCATAGAAAATGACGTAGGCAATGACTAATCACATTTTTAGTTGCTATTCCTATTAAAGCAGGTGCAATTAGAAAGCTTGAAAATGTGTCAATAGTCACAAGTACATATTTTAATTTTCCAAAGTCAGAAATATGAGTAATGTCAATTTGCCATAATTGATTAGGTATAAATCCTCAAGGATTAACACCATTATGTGGTACAGGAAGAAATTGAGGACACTGAGGACAAGACTTTACAATTTGTCATGCACATTCTCTAGAAATACCAAATTATTGTCTCAAGCTATTACTATTTTGGTGATATAAAGTATGAGATTGTTTAGCCAATTGTTCCTGTGTAAAGCTTATAATCTGCCTGGAATACAAATCTGTTATGGCATCGCCCTCACTAAGGGGTCTGGGCAATCCAGCTCTTAAATGTCCTATAAAAAAAAGGAACAGTACATTTTTTAAAAAAATTGAGTTGTATTTGCATAAATAATTGCATAATTTCAGAATTAGCAGTATGTAAAAAAAAAAAAAGAACAGTCTGAAGCAATTGCAAACCACGAGGAATATATTGGTTATCAAATTAAAAGCTTAATTTTTCCCCAAATTTCCAAAACAGTGGCTACAGCACAATTATTTGTGCTGAAGCAGAGAGAAACTCAAGAGAACGAACATGTGATCCAATTCCCTTTAGAGGAGCCATCTGTAAATACAGTACGCACGTTTTATGGGCTGCATGCATAAATTTACAGGAAATACAGAAGCATGCATAGAGGCAAATCATAACAATTTGTCTTTTAATTAATGCTTATAAATTTTGCCTGAAAAGTTTGAACATGCAGTAGGCCAAATATCAGTATTCTGCAATAACCAATTTAATTGCTGTTTAGAATAAGGAATAAATATTCCATCAGGATCTTTCCCAAAATGCTTCCGTGATTCTATCCTACAATTCTGTTTAACATAGCAACAGTTTCATAATAGGGCATTAAGACTTTACTTGGAGATGAAGAAAGATGAATCACCTTAATGGTTCCTTCTGCCAAAGTACTGCTCTGGGTGCATGATAAGTTGCAAGAATACAAACAGCCAACAACTGATCATAGTCTCTCTAATGTATCTGTCATTGGCTAATAGCTTCCTTTACTTTTTGCAAAGCTATGCAGCCCTCATTAGTTAATTGTTGAGAGGAATTAGGATTTGTGTTCCCCCTTGAGAATATCAAACAAAGGTTTTAGTTCTCTTGTGGCAAGCTTAAGATGAGGTCTTAGCCAATTAACATCTAATAGTTTTGGATGATTATTAAAATTAAGTGACATTAAAATTAAGTGAACTACTTTTATTTGAATTTTCTGTGCTACAATTTGTTTAGAATATAACTAATGCCTTTGAATTTTTTCTGGAGCAACAACTAATTCCCAAGATTTAAAAACTTGGTGTATAAGAGTAAAAGCTTTTAGTAAAATTCATTCAGAAGGATGAGATAATAAAATATTGTTTACATAATGAATAATATACACTGATTTCTTGTGTTGAAGCAGCAATGAATTATTGACATAATGTAGGGCTATTAGCCATTCCTTAAGGCGAAACTTTCCAATGATATCACTTCATGGGTTCTTTAAAATTATAAGCAGACACATTAAATGCAAACCTTTATAGTCATCAGGATGCAAAGGAATAGTATAAAAACTATGTTTTTTTTTTTTATTAACTTGAGTATTTCTTATTTACATTTCAAGTGTTATTCCCTTTCCCGGTTTCCAGGCAAACATCCCCCTCCCCCCTCCCCTTCTTTATGGGTATTCCCCTCCCCATCCTCCCCCCATTGCCGCCCTCCCCCCAACAATCATGTTCACTGGGGGTTCAGTCTTAGCAGGACCCAGGGCTTCCCCTTACACTGGTGATCTTACTAGGATATTCAATGCTACCTATGAGGTTAGAGTCCAGGGTCAGTCCATGTATAGTCTTTAGGTAGTGGTTTAGTCCCTGGAAGCTCTGGTTGCTTGGCATTGTTGTTCATATGGGGTCTCGAGCCCCTTCAAGCTCTTCCAGTTCTTTCTCTGATTCCTTCAACGGGGGTCCTGTTCTCAGTTCAGTGGTTTGCTGCTGGCATTAGCCTCTGTATTTGCTGTATTCTGGCTGTGTCTCTCCAGGAGAGATCTACATCCCGGCTCCTGTCTGCCTGCACTTCTTTGCTTCATCCATCTTTTCTAATTGGGTGGCTGTATATGTATGGGCCACATGTGGGGCAGGCTCTGAATGGGTGTTCCTTCTGTCTCTGAAAAACCATGTTTTAAATCTATGATAATTTTATATATGCATTTTGCAATGGTACCTGGAGTAGGTAAGCCATGTTGTAATGCCCTCATAAGTACAATTTTTAATAAATCTTGCAGTAATCTCCATTTGCCTGATTTTTTAATTACAAATATGGGTGAGTTCCAAGGAGAATTAAAATCTTGAACTTGAGATATGTAAACTGCAGCTAATGGAATATTGCTAGTTTAACTATAATTTTTAAGTTTCTTTTGCAATATCAGAGCATAATCATAATTTTGGAAGGTAACAACAATTTTTAACAGGATAAACCATCTGTTCTCTCTAACATCAATACCAAGTACACTAATTTCATGTTACAAAGTTTGGGCCAGTTTTTATATATGAAGGCATGATGATGCACCTTTTAATACCATACTAAAGAGACATTGTTTTATATCCTATCTTTTGTAAGTCTGGTTTCTAGTATAAGAATTACATAAAATATCTGAATTTAGAGGTATCTTTAGAGACCCGTTTCTTCGGGTTGGCTCATACCATAATTTTGTCCAAAATGATTCCACCCCTGAGTTGCCAGTTTTAAGCTAATTTTCTGTTACCAATGTTACAAATTTTTATTCATACTCAATAACTTACAAGCCAATAATCTATAACCAAGATATATAGAGCATATTTATATATTTTAAACCAGTCAGAAACAAATACAAAGTGGCTATACATATCTTATACATTTAGACTAGGTACAATTTTATTACTTTTTCTACTTGTAATTTCAAAAGAAAAGCACCTTGTCATCTGCTTAACCCAATAATCATTCACAGACATTTTTTCTAGGAAAAACAGCCATCAGTTCCCTTACAACAGAAGCTAAGAAGCTGCTGGCCCCTTTAAGAGTTACTTGTGGAGATGGGGCCCTTCCAGTCTTCATTTGCACCCAGAGCTGGGGCTTTCACACAGCCCTCAGACACAAAATCTGCCCACAGAGAGCTGGTCTGCAAGGGACTCTCTCCTTCCTAATCCCTCAGCCCACAGGGAGACCCTACGATCTCTACATTGTCAGCCCATGGGAGTGCACAGGGATTAGAAGCCACAAGGCAGCCTAACATGGGTCCTTCAGGTCTCTATCTGCACCCATAACCAGGACTGTTCCATAGTCCTCTCTAACCCAAAACCTGCCTTCAGAGAGCTGGTCTGCCAGGAGCACTCTTCCTACTAAGCTCACATCCAACAGGAGAGCCAAGAGAGCACCAGGCTCTGTAGCTGCAGAAGGACTGGGACACAGTCTCCATCTGTGTTCAGAACCAGGACTGTTGCACAGCTCTTGGTCAAAAAACATGCAAAGAGAGAGCTGGTCTGCCAGGAGTGCTCTCACTCCAAAGATCAGAGCCTCACAGCCTCACAGGCCTACAGGACAGACAAGCTCTAGTCAGAGACAGCAAGACGGGTTAACATCAGAGATAACCAGATGGTGAGAGGCATGCTCAGCAACCTAAGCAGCAGAAACCAAGACTACTTGGCATCATCAGAAGCCAGTTCTCATACCACAGCAAATACTGGATATCTCAACACACCAGAAAAGTAAGATTTGGATTTAAAATCACATCTCATGATGATGATAGAGGACTTTAAGAAGAACACAAATAACTCCCTTAAAGTAATACAGGAAAACAAGTAGAAGCCCTTAAAGAGGAAGCACAAATATTCCTTAAATTCTTTAAGGAAAATACAACCAAACAGGTGAAGAAATGGAAAAAACCATCTAGGATATAAAAATGGAAATACAAACAGTAAAGAAATCACAAAGGGAGACCACCCTGGAGATAGAAAACCTAGGAAAGAGATCAGAAGTCATAGATACGCATCACCAACAGAATACAAGAGATTGAAGAGAGAATCTCAGGGGGTAGAAGATGCCATAGAAAACATTGACACAATAGTCAAAGAAAATGCAAAAAGCAAAAAGTGCCTAACCCAGAACATACAGGAAATCCAGGACACAGTGAGAAGACCAAACCTAAGAATAAGAGGTATAGAAGAGAATGAAGATTCGCAACTTAAAGGGCCAGTAAATATCTTCAACAAAATTATAGAAGAAAACTCCCCTAACCTAAAGAAAGTGATGCCCATGAACATACAACAAGCCTATAGAATTCCAAATAGATTGGTCTAGAAAAGAAATTTCCCCATCACGTAATAGTCAAAGCACCAAATAACAAAACAAAGAAAGAATATTAAAAGCAGTAAGGAAAAAAGGTCAAGTAACATATAAAGGTAGACATATCAGAATTATACCAGACTTTTCAAAAGGTCAAGTAACATATAAAGGTAGACATATCAGAATTATACCAGAATTATACCGTGACTATGAAAGCAAGAAGTTCCTGGACAGATATCATACAGACCATAAGAGAAAAAAAATGCCGGCTCAGGCTACTCTATCCAATAAACCCTCAATTACCACAGAAGGAGAAACCAAGATATTCCATGACAAAACCAAAGTTACACAGTAATCTTTCCACAAAGCCCTACAAAGGATAATAGATGGAAAACTCCAACACAAGGAGGGAAACTACACCCTAGAATAAGCAAGAAATTGATTTTCTTGCAACAACCCCAAAAGAAGATAGCCACATAAACACAATTCCAACTCTAACAACAAAAATAACAGGAAACAACCACTATTCCTTTATATCTCTTAACATCAATGAACTCAATTCTCCAATAAAAAGACATACACTAACAGACTAGATATGTAAACACAGCCTAGCATTTTGCTGCATATAGGAAATGCACCTTAGTGACACTGCCTAACAGTAAAAATCTGGGAAAAAATTTTCCAAGCAAATAGTCCCAAGAAACAAGCTGGAGTAGCCATTGTAATATCAAATAAAACCGATTTTCAACCAAAAGCTTTTAAAAAAGATAAGGAAGAATACTTCATACTCACCAAAGGAAAAGTCTACTGAGATGAACTCTCAATTCTGAACACCTGTGCTCCAAATAAAAAGGCAACCACATTCATAAAAGAAACTTTACTAATGCTCAACACATACATTACACACACACAATAATAGTAGGAGATTTCAACATACCACTCTCATATAAGGAGATTTAAATAATACCATGAATTCTATCAGATCACCATGGACTAAGGCTGGCCTTCAATAACAACAAAAACTACAGAAAGCCCACATATATATGGAAGCTGAACAATGCTCTACTCAATGACAACATGATCAAGGAAGAAATAAAGAAAGAAATTAAAGGAAATTAAAGACTTTTTAGAATTTAATGAAAATGAAGACATGCCAAGGCCAAACTTATGGGATACAATAAAAGCAGTACTAAGAGTTAAACTCATAGTTCTGACTGTCTCCAAAAAGAAATTGGAGAAAGCATACACTAACAGCTTGACAGCACACCAGAAAGCTCTAAAACAAAAGGAATCAAATTCACCCAAGAGGAGTAGATGGCAGGAAATAATCAAATTCAAGACTGAAATCAACCAGGTAGAAACAAAGAAAACTATTCAATAAACCAACAAAACCAGGAACTTGTTCTTTGTGAAAACCAACAAGACAGATAAACCCTTAACTAGACTAACCAGAGGTCACAGGAGCAGTATCCAAATCACAAAATCAGAAATGAAAAGGAAGACATAACAACAGAAATTGAAGAAACTAAAGAAATTATCAGATCTCACTACAAAAGACTATACTCAACAAAACTAGAAAATCTGGAAGAAATTGACATTTTTCTAGACAGATACCAGGTTCCAAAGTTAAGTCAGGATCAGATAAACCATCTAAACAGTCCTAAAACCCCTGAAGAAATAGAAGCAGTCATTAAACATTTCCCAACCAAAAAAAAAAAAAAAAAAAAAGCCCAGGACCAGTTGGGTTTAGTGCAGAATTCTATCAGACCTGCAAAGAAGACCTAATACCAATTCTCTTTAAACTATTCCAGAAAATAACAACTGAAGTAACACTACCTAATTTGTTCTCTGAAGCCACAATTATGCTTATACTTAAACCACACAAAGACCCTACAAAAAAGAGAACTTCAGACCAATTTCCCTCATGAATATTGATGAAGAATACTCAATAAAATTCTTGCAAACCGAATCCAAGAACACATCAAAATTATCATTCACCATGATCAAGTTGGCTTCATCCCAGGGATACAAGGATTGTTCAATATACAGAAATCAATCAATGTAATCCACTATATAAATAAACTCAAAGAAAAAAACCACATGATCATTTCATTAGATGCTATGAATGCATTTGACAAAATTCACCACCCTTCCATGTTAAACGTATTGGAAAAATCAGAAATTCAAGGCCCATATCTAAACATATTAAAGCAATATACAGCAGACCAGTAGCCAACATCCAACTAAATTTAGAGAAACTTGAAGCAATTCCTCTAAAATTAGGGACTAGAAAAGGCTACCCACTCTCTCCCTACTTGTTCAGTATAGTATTTGAAGTCCTAGCCAGAGCAATCAGACAACAAAAGGAGGTCAAAGAGATTCAAATTCGAAAGGAAGAAGTAAAAATATCAATATATTAGATGATATGACCCCAAAAGTTCCACCAAAGAACTCCTACAGGTGATAAGCAACATCAGCAAAATGACTGGATATAAAATCAGCAGCCTTCCTCTACTCAAAGGATAAACAGGCTGAGAAAAAAGTAGGGAAGTGACATAAATAATATAAAATATCTTGATATGACTCTAACAAAGCAAGTGAAAGATCTGTATGACAAGAACTTCAAGTCTCTGAAGAAAGAATTCGAAGATCTCAGAAGATGGAAAGATCTCCTATGCTCATGGATTGGCAAGATTAATATAGTAAAAATGGTCACCTTGTCAAAACCAATCTACAGATTCAATGTAATCCCCATCAAAATTCCAAATAAATTCTTCATAGATGTGGAAAGAGCATTTTGCAAATTAATTTGGATTAACAAAAAACTCAGGATAGGAAAAAAGTATTCTTAACAATAAAAGAACTTCTGGGAAAATCCTCATCCCTGACCTCAAGCTGTATTATAAAGAAATGGTGAAAAAAACTGCATGTTATTGGTACAGAACCAGGCAGATAGATCAATAGAATAGAATTGAAGACCCAGAAATGAACACACAGACTTATGTTCACTTGATCTTCGACAAAGGAGATAAGACTATCCAATCGAAAAAAGACTGCATTTTCAACAAATGGTGCTGGTTCATCTGGAGGTCAGCATATAGAAGATGGCAAATGGAACCATTCTTATCTCCTTGTACAAAGCTCAAGTCCAAGTGGATCAAAGACCTCCACATCAAACCAAATACACTCAAACTAATAGAATAGAAAGTGGGGAAGAGCCTCGAACACAGGGGAAAATTTCCTGAACAGAACACTAATGGCGTATGCTGTAAGATCAAGAATCGACAAATGGGACCTCATAAAATTGAAAAGCTTCTGTAAGACAAAGCACATGGTCAATAGGACAAAAAGGCAACCAACAGATTGGGAAAAGGTCTTTACTAATTCTACATCTGATAGAGGGCTAATATCTACTATATAGAAAGAACTCAAGAAGTTAGACTTCAGAGATTCACATAGTCCTATTAAAAAATGAGGCACAGAGCTGAAAAAGAATTCTCAACTGAGGAATAACAAATGGCTGACAAGCACCTAAAGAAATGTTCAACATCCTTAGTCATCAGGGAAATGCAAATCAAAACAATCCTGAGATTCCACCTCATACCAGGCAGAATGGCTAAGATCAAAAACTCAGGTAACAGTTGATACTGGTGAGGATGTGGAGAAATAAGAACACTCTTTCATTGTTGGTGGGATTGCAAGCTGGTACAACCACTCTCAAAATCAGTCTGGTGGTTCCTCAGAAAATTAGACATAGTACTACCTGAGGACCCAGCTATACCAGTCCTAGGCATATACCCAAAAGATGTTCCAACATATAACAAGGACACATGCTCCACTATGTTCATAGTAGCTTATTTATAATAGCCAGAAGCTCAAAATAACCTAGATGTCCTTTAACAGAGGAAAGGATACAGAAAATGTGGTACTTTTACACAATGGAGTACTACTCAACTATTAAACACAATGACCACATAAAATTCTAGGGCAAATGAATAGAACTAGAAAATATCATCCTGAGTGAAGTAATGCATTCACAAAAGAACACTAATGGTATGCACTCATGATAAACTTGGAATACCTTAGGAAAAATTATGCTTCATTTCTTTTTAGAAGGGAGAACAAAACAGTCATCGGAGGAAATACAGGGACAAAGAGTAGAGCAAAGACTGAAGAAAAGGTCATCTATAGACTGCATCACTAGAAGATCCATCCCATATTCAGCCAACAAACCCAGTCAGTATTGCTGATGACAGGAAGTGCTTTCTGACAGGAGCCAGATATGAGTGTCTCCCGAAAGGCTCTGTCAGAGTCCTACGGATACAGATGAGGTTGGTTGCAGCTAACCATTAGACTGAACAAGGGGACCCCAATGGAGGAATTTGAGAAAAGACTGAAGGAGTGGAAGGGTTTGCATCACCCTAGGAAGAACAACATCAACCAACCAAACCCCATGAGACCTCCCAGGGATTAAACCATCAACCAATGGGTACACATGGAGGGACCAATGACTCCAGCTGCATATGTTGTAGAGGATGGCATTGTCCAGCATCAAGGAGAGGAAAAGTCCTTGTTCCTGTGAAGGCTTGTTTCCCCAATGTAGGGTAATTCCAGGGCATTGAGGTTGGAGTGAGTGGGTGGGAATGGGAGCATCCTCATAGAAGCAGGGTGATGGAAGAGGGGATACAGGAGAGGGGGGGAAAGGGGATAACATTCGAAATGTAAATACATAAAATATCCAAGGAAATTAAAATTATTTTTTCAAAAAGTTGCTTGTATAGAAAATCATCCCCTGACAGGGCTCAAAGTCCAATTGAGACTGCTTTTTTCTTTGAAATGAAAACTAAGTCAAGAGGTGCAGATCAAGTTTTAACCATTTTTCTTTTAAACATGAAACTGAGCAACAATCAAGCAACAAGACAAACACAGAAATAAGCTGTGAGATATGGACAGATCGGCATGCCAAAGAGCAACAATAGACAGAGAGGAAAGAGAACTAGATATGCCAAAGGGACCCAGATATCCTACCTAATGGACCCAGACCAGAACTGAGCATTCCTCCAGTAGAAGCTAGAGAGGTAGCAGGACGTCTCTGACCACTTCTTTTCCTAGGAGAGCTCTGAAACAGCTTATGTTCATCTTCCTTCTCTTTTGCCAAAGTATTCCCTGATATGTGATATGTCTTTCTCTTTTCTCTCTCTCTCTCCCATTCTCTCTCTCTCTCTCTCTCTCTCTCTCTCTCTCTCTCTCTCATGTCTAGGGTCTATACTATCTCTAATCTGGGTCCAAAGACTAAAAGCATCTTTGAGAATTATCTTTGGTCCTCTAGATTTTAGCATAACTCTAAACACATAACCAAAAATGTCCCCTTTTACACGGTCTACTCACTTGCTGGCCCAAACACCTTTTACTTTCCTTTGCAGGAGCTTCCTATTCCCTCAGTGTGGTTCACTGTATCCTGCTTATTTGAGCTCCAACATTGATGCACCATCTGACCAAACCAGCTTAGTCAGTCAAGTGGGTCTCAAGGGAGAAAGTGAGGATTGAAAAGAAAAAGACTTAATATTATAAAGTGACTCAAGCCAATGCTGAGGCTGAAGCTGGTTCAGGTTGTTATTTTTTCCAGTCTGCTTTTATATCATTCCAGTTACATACAAAGAATATGGTCAGTCCTAAGTCATAAACAAAGTAGTTAAGGAACAAACAAAGCATAGACACAGTAGGTAAGGAACAAATGAAGCAAAAGGAAGGTCCCGTGATTACTGTGTTCAGTGTCTTAACAGGACTCATCAAAATAGGAAGAACACATTCCTCAGCCGTTTCCATATTGAGCTCACTTCTGTGTCCTATCCCAAAGTCAAATTCCTGCCCAATTTTAAGGTGGCCCCAAAAGCTCTCTACAGTTGCTGAAACAGCACCTCAGCATTTTGGGACATCTCAGTTCATGTTCTCAGCACCCTGGGGATGGTTTTCTCAGGGTAGTTCCCCTTTTCTGCACCTTCATGTTTTTTGATTTTTTTGTAGAACCTTGTCACAATACCATTGGTAGCCCCTTAGACAAAGCCAGTTAGAGCTTAGGGCCACTTTCGTAGTTATTTAATGTGATTTTTCTATAATTTCATATTCGCTCCAGGCTGACATTTCAGGAAAGATGGCTCAGGGTAGAAACACAGGAATTCCCTGGTCTTGCTTGTCAGATAAGGGTATGTTTCTTGAAAGATCTTTTCTTTTAAACTTCAAAATAGGATGACACGAGTTAAATTCTTGATCTTCATTCTGTTTTTGTTGAACAACTTTTTATTTCATAAACATGTTTGTCAATTAAATATTAATACATCTCCGACAGAGGATATAATCTCGTGCTCATAAATTATAGTCTGTAGCATAGAAATCCAAACACAGTTGCCAAGATTGTGTCCATTCCTCAGCTAGTTGACTTACTGAGGACCTAATTTCATCACCACCACACCCACTCTCCCACATGTGAGCACACTGACACACATGCAATTGACCAGTAGTTCAATAAACACAACAACATATACACACAGGTATACTAACACACATAGACCAAGACATATATCAACACCCACCTATGCTCCAACATATATCTACATGAAAGTCCAATATTTGCATATGTAAACTACTCATAAGCTCCACAGTTCATACAGAGACACACATTTGCAATACACAATTTGAACAATTCCCCAAAGTTCAGGAGGAATTACCTCCAAATCTTTTTTAAGTGGCTTTGCTTTCTACTATGTTAACAAAGGATATTTGTGAAACGTTCACTATTTTAGACTCATACCCGAGTTGAGAACATTCTAGAAAAGACAGAGAATTGTTATATATTGATATAAAGAGAAGCAGAAACTCAAAATGATGTGTTTTATAAATCCTGTATTATTCTGTGCTGTATTTTCTGTTCAGATTTAATAAGATCCAATCAATGGTCTACACATAAATGGTTTCTATTATGTAATTATAATTCGACCATGAACACAATACAGTAATAGAACATTTTACTGTGTATTTAGAGAGAATTTTATAGCTATTAAGTTATAATCACTCTTCTCAATGTACAAGAATAAATTTTTTACTTGGGGCAGATTCAAGCACAGACTACTACTTAATAGCACAAGCCCTTGAGGACATATTTAATTAATCTTAAAATAAGCTTAATATTGATAGGGATTGTTTTCATGATTAAAATTTTGAGGATAATGCATAAATATAGAATGAAAGAAAGAGCAGGCCATTTACTTGTTACTAGTTATAATCCTCAAATAATTTACATTGCCAGTAGGTGTTCTTGTGCATTCATATGCACACAGCTGGGTGTATGTGCATGTAAACTGTGCCTATAATGACTGTGTGGTTTATGAGTGCACAGAGCATTGTATGTGTTTCTGCATGTTTGTGCATGGATGCATTCATGGATACATGTGTGTGCATGGTGTGTGTTGTGTGCACACAGCTGCTCTGACAAAAGGCTGAGCCTGTCTCATCTTGCTGAGAAATAGAAGCTCTGTTACCTGGGGCTCCTGACGGCAAGGACTACATCCCACTCTGGATTTCTCCTGATATTTCTGGGAACACAACATTAACATCTAAACCCCAAGAAAGTATTTTTAACGTGAAGAATGCACACACAGCTGCTTTCAGATACAGGTGTTTTCTCCTGGTGGTCATTGACTTCCAGTTATACATCCTGGAGAGTCAAGGTTAAAGAGGAAATGGATTACTAAGGGAGCAGGAACCGTTGCCAGTCACCCTGCCCCTGTTCAGTCTAGGCCAATTGTATGTAATCTGTGTGGATTTGTCTCTTATGCTCAGTGCATGAGTCTCTAATTTCTGGTTTTCATAATATTTTATGCATCCCCTGCCATGATTCACATGACTCTTCAAATTTAAGAGCTTTTTCTGAATAAAATCTGTGCATAATTCCTGTATATAAAGACTGCACTGTGATTCTTTGTATTGATCAGAGTACAGAAATCTATACCAAACACTTTGTGTTTTCTTGCGAGATTCTCATGATGCTAGAAAAGTTATGAATATTACTAATATTCTCCTTATCTCTCAGTTGTGTGCAAGGTATATGCACATATTCATATTGGCTGTGCACATGTGTGTATACATGAATACAGAGGCCAGATAAAGGTTGTGGGTTGTGGGTGTCTTCCTCCATCTGCTCCATCCTGCGTCTTGAGACAAACTCTTTGGATAAACCTGGAGCTCATTGACTCAGATTGTCAGACAGTGAGGCCCACGGACCCATCTGTCTTCACTACCATAAGGCAGTTGTTGCAATGCCCAACTCTTATATGGAAGTTGGGGATCGTATGTCAGGCCTTTATGTTTGAACGAAAAGCATTGTACTGATTGTGCCATATCCCCACCCCGTACTGTTTAGATCTCAATCGGATTGCTATAGAAAATAATGTTCAGGTGAACTCTTTGCTTAAGCTCATCTGTCCTAAGTGAAACACAGGGCTTCTCTACTCAGGCTGCATCTCTTGCCACAATATTATCTAGCCTTCCTGCCTGTGTTAGTTTGCTTTAGATTACTCTGACAAGTACAATAACCAAAAGCAAACCGAAAAGCAGAGAGTTTATTGCAGATGCCTGGAGGTAGGCGCTGATGCAGAGACAATGAGGAATGTTACTTGCTGGTTTGCGCCCTTATCTTACTTCGTTTGCTTTTTGATGCCATTCAGTACCCCTTCCCAGGGACTGCACCACCCACACAGGGACTGAACTCTCCACATTGGTCATTAATTAAGAAAATGTTGCCCTAACTTACCTGCAGGCCATCTGATGAAGTCAATTTCTCAACTGTAATTCCCTCTTCCTGGGTATGTCTAGGTTTTTATTAATTGACAAAGACTAATCAGCACACCTCCCTTCTACACAAAGATTATCGTCACTCTGCCTTCCCTTCCCTCTGCAGGTTTATACTCTATAAAGACATGTGTTCTAATTTTCAGAAATGTAAATTGATCCTCTTTAAGTCTCTAACCTAACATGCTTCAGTATCTGACAATTTTGGAATATCGACATGGTTTCCAGCATTGGAAACCTCCACACCCAATCTCGTAGGACTTTCACAGTCAAAATGCAGACACACCAAAAATACCGCTTGGAATTACTCTCAGGATGTATACGCAGATGAATCTGAAACATATATGAGTTTCATGTTTAGATTTGAATCTCTTTCCCCAAGACATCTCATTATATGCTAATAGTTAAGGCATTTGAAAACAAGGGACACCAGAGACATTTCTGAACTCATGCATGTTATGGGGGTCACTGCACCAGAACGGACTCTAGCACTCACTGTCTACAGTTAGACGCAGTGTGCACATAGTGTGGCCATTTCACGTTTCTTAACTGTTGAGTTTGTCACACTTTGAAATTCATCTATGATTTTATTTGGTTGCTGTGTCCACACCTTTTTTCTTCCTTGTAGGCATGTACCACCATGCCTAATTTAAGAATGTTTTGATTACCATTTTATCCCTGGAGGGCACTGCTCAATAGTGAGCTCTGGAGTGGTAGGAAATGTCCCACTGTGTGCAGACAGCCCACTCTCCCTGCTAACAAGTCTGCTATCTCTCTCACGCTCTCTGCTTGATGCTCTGCCTTTTCTCACTGGGTACTTCCGAGGTCTCTGTCATTCTAACACTGGTCCTTAATTTCAAAGTGAAAAGTTTTCATATCCTGCCTGCTCACCTATTTGCTTTACTATATTCCTTTGATTTATAGATTCATGGAGTCTAGAAATGCTTCTGTGCTTGGTGCTCTTTATCTGTTACTCCTTGCTAGGGTGCAACTAGACCGCTGGTTCTACCTCTTATGTTCTCCTCCATCTGTTTTACTGTCCGCCAGTCCTCCTTCTCTTCACTCTAGCAGGGTCATTCATGCAGAGGCATCTGAGGCACAGGGTTCATTTTCTCGGAGATGCAGTTTTGTTTTTCATCACTGCTTCATACGATCCTGTTGTGATTTCTTCCCTGGCGTGAGCGCATGTGTGAGTCTGGGAATGTGGAAACACACACAGCTGTTCTTACTTCAGTATCCAGGCACGCAAACACCAGACCAATCTCCTTCCTCTGTAGCTCCTCAGGAACTCTCCCAGGACACAATTCAGATGACTGATTTTTTAGAGACACCTCCCTGTTCATCCGCTGATCCAGCTGTTTCCACAAAGGCTACTACAATTGCATAAAAAAGAAATCCAGTGTCCAGTCTCACAGGGAGCATGCTGCAATCCTCATCAGTGGTAATTTTCTCTCAGGAACTCTCAGGAAAAAAAATAAGCCTTTCACAGCCAGCTGCACATGTCATTGTCATTTCTGTGCCTCTCTTAGGGAAAACAGGGACATCGTTATGGTTGTTTAAGTTGCATATGCAGAGCCACACATTTACCTGAAGACTAAAAATTTAAAATGATGAATTAAAAATTTAAAGTAAATGAAAGTGTCTTTATTGATTTCCATCGTGTGTGTGTGTGTGTGTGTGTGTGTGTATACAGAAGTCAGAGGACAACATGGGACAGTCATGGACTTCATGTTTCCTGCTACCCACATGGAACAGAAATGTAGTTTCTACAGTTTTTCCTTTATGGAGGTGCTGAGCTTCTCTGGGATTGCAGAGTCGCTTGGATATTTCCTTCAGTCAAATCTCCAGCAAGTGCATTTGTCTGGAAGTGGTGAAGAGGTCGACTGTGTCTTTTCGATTTCGCAGACACTGAAACACAGACTTAATCAGATTTTGCAATCTATAATCACTCTCAGGAGCACAGGGACGACCACCTCTTTGGGGGTTATGATTTCCCCTTTTCTCCTGACCTATGGCCAGCTCAGAAGACTGGATACCAGTGTGTAGGACCTCCTTCTTGAATTCAGGCTCTTCAGAAGGTCACCCACTCTCATGGTTTTCTTTTTCTTTTGGCATCCCAGGGAGCAGAGTCCGAGGACTCACTGGTGCTGGGTAACTGTACTATCCTCAGCTTTACTCAATTCCTATGGTTTTAATAACATGTTTATGCTATTGCCCTTCCTAAAGCTGAGTGTTACGTTGCAAACTATATACTGGTGTTCTTTACCTGGGTCTTTTAAGAAAAGTTATGTCAAGCGTCAGTAGACCACAATCAGACTTATTTTCTACTCCTCCAAACTGATGTCTCTTCTTAACTTTTGCCCTGCATTCAGAAGTGATGTTGTCCTTCCAGGTTCTCTTGAAAGGGAGTTTTACAATCATTTAGAATTCTTATCTTTCTCCTAGCCTCTCAGGTTGGGATGATTCAACCATTGGGTACAGCAAGAACTATGCCTCAGGGCTGTGTAATTTCAGCAGCCCAAGAAATGTTTTAACTTCTTATAAAATAGGAAGGGAAAACTTTGCCTTTAAAAAATTATAGCATTATATATATATATATATATATATATATATATATATATCTCAACATAGTAAATAAATAAAATGATCAGTGATCAGTGTTTCTCCTCTCTCTCTCTCTCTCTCTCTCTCTCTCTCTCTCTCTGTCTGTCTCTTTCTATGTGTGCATGTGTGTGTGTGTGTGTGTGCGTGCATGGAGGGGACTGTGAATGCAGAGAGGCCCTCAGTGACCAGTCATGCCCAAGCCCAGGGTATTACATCCTCTGATGAGTGAATCCCTCTCTCTATCAATCTTCTTTTCTGCGCCCAGCCCCCCAATGCAACCTTTCCTTACATCATTTTTCTACATACTTCATGTGCCTTTGGAACCCTGAGTAATTAATCTATGTGAGCCAGTTAGACAGCTAAAAACTAAGTGTGTCTAATTTGCTCTCAAAGAAGCAAGGAATAGTAGAAAGAAGATTGGACTTGAAGTCAAAGGAACAGAGACTGTATTCTTGTGTGGCGCGCGTGTGTGTGTGTGTGTGTGTGTTCATGTGTGTGAGGGTACACATGTGAGTGCACACTTGTGGGTGCATGTACATTTGTAGGTCAGAGGCCAGCCATGCTACTCAGGAGTCATCTTCCTTGTTTTACTGAGATAGGACCTCTCACTGGCCTAAAGCTCACCAAGTAAGCTATGCTATCTAGCCTTGGAGCCCCAGGGTTTCTCCTGTATTTGTTTGCTTGGTGCTACTATTATAACTATGTGCCACCACACATGACTTTTTTTTTTTAATGTGGGCTATGGGTTAGGATTCCAGCATCCTTGTGTTTGCGAGACAAGCACTTTATTGACTGAGCCATCTCCCTAGCCTATTTGCTGTGTCCATACTTTGATTTCCCTAGTCTCTTAGGAGAACCTCTCTGGCTTCAGTCCCTCTTGCAGCCATATCTCTGGTTCCTGTCCCCATGTCTTACCATTGTTAGTGCTCTTTCTGACTGCTTGACATCCTGTTGTTGGCTGATGTTATGTGTATTTATCAACTGAATTCCATACTCCTCAGGGATAGATTTTACTGTTCATTCCACAGGGCTCAGGGCAGTACCTTGTGCCTACTTTATGTGATTGCTTAATACCCATCATTCATCTCTCTCTCTCTCTCTCTCTCTCTCTCTCTCTCTCTCTCTCTCTCTCTCTTTCTCTCTCTCTTTTTTCCTTAGCCCTCTAAATAGCTCACTTATCTTTCAGAGTCTTACTTAGAGCCTGAATTCTTCATAAAACCTTTCTGCCCTGGGGACCTCTTCCTTCGCTGAACTTCTGTTGCACTTCCTGAATAGTTTAACACCTGGTCACACAGCTTGTGCCTCTGTAGATGTGAAAGAAGAGAATGATCTCACGCAAAAACTTTTCCACATTGTTATGGGATTAAGGACATTTGGGATCTGGGTATTTGGAGTCCGGTGTGTATTTTGCATAACTGAAAATAACGAGTGTAAGACAATCTTCACCAAGAAATGCAACATAGAGGGAACCTAGGTGTACTAAAAGCACATTCAAGTAATATTTTGCTATTTACAGAATAGCATCCCAGGGCTTAGAAAGCCTCCTGGATAAAACTGTGAACATTCAAGATTCAGGTTTGCCCTCTAAGCTGCTGGGTGCAGTGCAGAGGTATAGTAACCCAGATCTGCTCCCAGAAGCCTCGGGTTACCTGGGACTGGACAGTCCCCTTTTCTGCCTAATTGCTATGATTAATTTTTGCAAACGGGAGCACAAAGCTCGGCTCTGTGTTCTCATAGGGACTTGAGTCTTAAGGAAGTACAGTTCCCATCTAACTAAAAATTTCAGAGTGTGACCTGAAGGTGCTGAGTGAGCTTAGACCACCTGGTGCCTTGTGTGGAGAGAGCCATATTTCTGGATTCCTGACTGCAGGTCTGCTGTGTGAACACTTCTCTGTGGTATAAGGGAAATAGCTAATGATGGCAAATTGCTTACCTTGGACCAATTCCGATTCTGGTTTTTCCATTAAAGGGAAGAACCACACCACATATGCTCCATAGAAACCAGACAAGGTATCATGTTGCAGTCTGGAGTGTCCGCAGCCCAACTCAGACTGAGCCTGAGGTACAGCGGTGGCTGACTGTGAGCCACACGGCACATGCTCCCCAGGACACACTGGTTTTGATGGCACTGGGTCTGGGAACTACAAAATAAAGTGGGGGTGAAGGGTGAAGAGCTATGGGGTGAAACTGAAATAACGATGCTGTGGTGCAGTCCTCAGTGACAGTTTGTATATCACAGTCTAGGGGGACCTGAACATTTTATAAATAGGACAGGGCACTTGGATAAATTGGGAACATAGGAACAAAGATGTTACTGCCTTTTCTAGAAATACTTCCTAAAATAACGAACTCAAGCTTGGGCCTGTGGCTGTGTTAGGAGAGTACTAAAGTACCATGAAGGAGTCTTTGGAGTCAACCCATAGTACTGAAGCAAGTGGAGGTGGTACATGTCTGTGAGATCAGTGTTGGGGGTGGGCAATAACAAGAAGACCAGGAGTTCAAAACCAACGACATAGTGAGTTTGAGGCCAGTCTTTCAGGATTTGAAGGTAGGGAGTAGAGACAAGAAAGAATGATACATACGTATCTGTCCTCAAAAATGTTCTGGTGTGAACTTTGAGTTGAAATTGATTAATGTGGGTCCCAGTCTCATCTACCTGGTGCCACATGTCAGGATGTTCCTGGGTCTCAATTTTGCGACTATGCATCTGGATTCCTTGGAGACCACTGTGAACTCCAACTTTGACGAATGTGCCAGTCAGGCCTGTCTCCATCTATTTGTGGATGGAGGAAACAACAATCACTGTGTCTGCATCGGTAGTGGATTCACAGGGGTGCGATGTGAGACCTTCATGTCTCTTCGTTGGTCAAAGCCTTATCACAATGATACAACATGTGAAGACACTGTTGGCAGCTATATTTGTCATTGCCAACCTAGACGCCCAGGCGCCCTGTGTGAGATGCGCATAATGTGGTAGCAACCTCCGTTACTTTGGGGGGATGTGTCAAGCTGTCCTCAGAGGTTTAATAGGGATACATTACAGGCCTTCGTATCTCCTTAGACAAGTTTGGAGCCTCAGGCTGTGTTTGTATCTGTCAGCCTGGATTCAGACAAGAGCATAGCATAACCGTACTCTGAGAAGCTCTCCCAACAGCTGACTGAAACAGATGCAAAGACCCACAGCCAAACATTAGACTGAGTTCAGGAAGTCTTGTAGAAGTGTTAGGGGAGGATCAAAAACAACAAGAAGTACAACAAACACAGTTCTTTTAAAATTTTTTCTATTATTTTATCTTGCAGTTGGAAAATTAAATTGTTGTATTTATGCAGAATTGTGACGTTTCAGTGCATCTGTATCTCATGTTTAAATCATGATAGACATGCTTTCTAGTTTTCTTTTCTGTTGCTGCTATAAAATACTCTGACCATGCCACTCAGGAAGGAGAGAATCCATTGACCTATACCACACTTCTGGTACACAGTCATCATGTAGACAAGTCAAGGCAGGAACTCAAGTCACAAACTTATAGCAGAAACCACAGGGAAGGCTGCATTCCAGCTTGCTCACCCTGGCTTGCTTAACTGGTTTTCTTTTGATTTCCTTCCTTCATTTCTTTCTTTCTTTCTTTCTTTCTTTCTTTCTTTCTTTCTTTCTTTCTTTCTTTCTTTCTTTCTTTCTTTCATGTTTTAGTTTAGTTTATTTAACCTTAGATTTTTGGGTTCATTTTAATTTCAAAAATATGTCTATTTGGGACTAGAGATGGTTGAGGTTCCAAGTACTTCTTCCCCTTTCACAGGACTCACATGATGCCTCCCAGACATCTATAACTCCAGTTCCTTATACAGCCCAGGCCCACCTTCCCAGGGATGGTGCCACTTACAACGGGCCCTGTTGTAACAATTAACAGTCAAAACAGAAACATGCTCACAGGTCAATTTGATCTGGACAATTTCTCAGCTGAGACTCACTGTTTAGGTGACTTTAAACTGTGTTGAGTTGACAATTGCAGCAAAATATTTGGCACTTCAGTAGAATTCTTTCAAAGAAAATAGGTTTAAAAATTTTAAATTAGTATATATTAGGCATACATAATAGTGAGTTTCATTATAACATTTTCATATATGTAGCTAAATGTATTTTGACCATAGCTACCCAACTTCTTTGGTTCCCTCCCATCCTTGGTAATCCCTGTTTTCTTTTTTGCAAGTTCCTTCGCATTTTCTATTTCCCTTTGGTATGATCCAGGCAGTTTCGTTGAGTCACTTATACAAGCACAGGTACAGGCTCTTTACAGGAGCAGGGTACCTTCCCAGTAGCTGTACCACTGAAGAAAATCTCTCTTCACAGCAACCACTAACTGCCTCTAGGTCCTCAGGGAAGGACTGGGTCTTTTGGGTCTCTCCTTATTCTGTGATGGCATGTCAACAGGCCCATCTTAAAAAAAATACTCTTGACCTAAAGGAAATCAGCAATAAAAATGCTGCAGGCTGAGGGTGTACCATGCATGTGCTTAGTATGCACAAAGTACTGGGTTCAATTCCCATTACTAATGTAAATGAAATTGAAACCATTTAAATAAAATTAGTAAAGGGAAGCTTTTCTAGTGATATCACCAAAACTTTTTAAAGATGAAAAAGCCATGCGTTCTTAGGAAGGAAAATTAGCAGAACAACAGATGCTCCTTGAAAATGATACCTGAAGATCCCTTGGCTTTTGTAGAGAACACTGAAAGGTGAGAAGGGCAGAGACTGACTACTCCCCATCCCCAGCATTCCCTCTTCTTCTTTTCCTTTCAGTATCTTTCCTTTTAGCAGCTTTTTCTTTTAGCCTTTGACTACAACCTTCCCCCAGCAGAGGCCACATTTCACAGCCTTGTGTAGAGCTCAGTGAGGCCATCTGGAAATGTACAGGCCTGGGGAGGGGTCTGACGTGAACAATTTCAAATCCCTTCCCAGGAGGTAAAGCTACTTGGACTGGGTTTCTCCTTTCTCTCCTGAGGTGGGTTCAGAGTTTCACATTTTTCCATACCATGTAGAGGAACCTTCACTGAGAGTGTAATGAAACTGTTATTATAGGGACCTACCTATGCCCTTCAGTGGCTCTACCATGTGCTTCCTAGAATGTTCTGATTGTTCCTGTTAACAAGACTTCTGGGAAGGAGATGTGTCTGCAGAGACTAATTGATTAGAATCACAGAACAGTAGAGAGATTGGGATGTTGCAGATCCAGGGCAAGCTCTAGTCATCTAGAACATCTCTTTTACATCCAGCTCTGTGTCAGAACTAACATGCTGTGGTTAATAAACTAAACTTTAAAATCTATTAATTTAGCAAACCTATTTCTTCCACCATACTCCAAACTACGACTGTCATCATATAGCACCTTGGGCCTATAGAAAAGATCCCTTTATCTTGTTGTACCTGCTTTTCTGATACATTATAATCCACCACTGTATTTTAAACTTGACTTATGTATGACTTCCTTTGTTCTCCAAAACTATGAAATGTCACTAAACCGCTTCTATGCTAGAACACAGAACTTGGGTAACCTAAATCCATATTTTTGGGTCATGGACATTCAAAATGACTCCAGAATAAACTACCTCTTATTCATTTTAAAATGAGAGTTGTGGGTTTTGTGTTCATATCTATTGGACTATTAAGTGTAAGGGAACAATGTTTCTGCCTATCTGAGCACACCACACCTTCTTATACCAGCAGTACATGCTGAACAGCTCAGACTGTACAACACCCGAAAGCAGTCAGCCAGGAAGCAAGCAAGAGTGTCTAATTTGCCTCTTCTCCTGTGAATGTTCTGTGACTATTGGCCTGGGTTCCTGCTGTAACTTTCCCACAATGCAACTGTAGCCTGGGATTGTTAAGTCAGACAAAGCCTTTCTCTCCTGAGTTGAATTGGGGTATTTGTCACAGAAAGAGTGAAGCCAGAGCAGCAATGCTTTCCAGAATGGATAAAATAAACACTGCCAGTGCTGAGTGAGTGTCAGCACTGCTGTGGAACACACTGACTTCCTCTGACATTGTGGTGGCAGCACAAAATGACCCACAGACATTCTTGAAAACATCTTGGCAGTTCTTGAAAACCTAAAGGTGTTATTCTAAAACAACAAGAACATGTATATTGATGTTTGCAGCAGCTTTGTTTGAGCCCCAAACAGGTAGAGACAATTCTGATGCACTTTAGTAGGTAAATGGGTAAATGCACTGTGGTATATCCATTCAACAGAATATTCCTCAGCAATAAAAAAGGACAAATTATTTGTATATACACCAGGTTGGATCACCTGAGTATAATTAGGGAATTATACTCAATGATAAATAATTTCTTCCTCAAATTTGTATGGTTTCACTTACACAAAAAATTTTTGCAGTATGGAAATTTAAGAAATTAACAAATTATTGATGTCAGTAGTTAGGGAAATTATACATTCATTCACTAATATTTATTAATCAGGATTCTCTAGGGCAATCGTTCTCAGTCTTCTTAATACTGTAACCCTTTAATATAGTTCTTCACATTGTGGTGACCCTTATCATAAAATTATTTTCATTGCTACTTTATAACTGCAATTTTGCTACTCTTATAAATCATAATGTAAGGATCTGCATTTTCTGATGGCTTAGGTGACCCCCATGAAAGGATTGTTTGGTTCCCAAAGGAGTAGAGATCCATAGGTTGAGAATTGGTGATCTAGAGAAACTCTAGTAGCAGATGTGCTCTCATACTCACCCACCCTCCTCTGCTTCATGTATTATAGAGAGGATGGCGATTCTGATGTAGAACTGAAAGTCTGAGAACTAAAGATACCCAAAGTGGGAGATTATTCATTTCCCAGTCCAGTAGTTATGAAAGGAAGGGGCATTCTCTCCACAGTTTTGCCTTCTCAGTCACTTAGAGGAGTGGATGGTGACCACTCAGCTCTCTTTGTCCATCTATTCTAATACCAGCTTTCTCTGAAACACAAAGAAAAGGTAATATGATACCTGAGTGTTCTGTGATTCCCTCATGTTGATACATAAAATTATACAGACTGTGTTTGGAGATGGGTATGATTCTAGAGGGAATCAACAAGCATTCTTGCCTAATTGGAGCCAATTAGTATTTGAATTATGTTTGTGGATATGCAGATCCAAAAGTAATAGAAATGTGTAGTGTGTGCATATACATACATACAGACAGACAAGAATGGGGCTGGGTCATCCACATAAGGTTGGTGGATTGTATCCACATGTGACACATTGTGTAGAGTGCATATATGCTTATATGTAGACACAAATAAAAGCTTTGACACTGGTGTAAAGTTGGTGGATTGTATCCTGTTTGCAATATGGGAAAAACTACAGAATTATCTTTTATTAATCCTTATAGATGCAGTTGACTCTACAATGACCACTGTAAGATTTGTAGTTAATCATGCAGCAACTCAGGAACTATTCAACTATTCTCCATAGCTAAAACAGTAAAGTTTCTATAGTGAATGGAAACTAAGTATGTTCTGGGTTTATAGCTGGTACCAAAATACCCTTCAAGGAGCAGTGTCCCAAGGGCCAGCTGGTGTCCCTCTCCCCACCTTTTTCTGCCTGCCTACCTCTCTGAAACCCTAATGCTCCCTGAGGTCAACATTAGGAATCTTTTTTTTTTTGAGAGAAGAAAGGGTTTATTTTTATTTTAGCCTACCTATTCTAAACATAGTCCCTTATAAAAGGAGGTCAGGCAATCAGGGCAGGAACTCAAGGCAACAACTGAACCAGAAGTCACAGAAGAGTGCTTCTTATTGACTTGTTTTCCCTGAATTGCCTTGCTTGCTTTTGTTTTAAGGCTTAAAACTGTTTTATTATTTTGGTTTTGGTAATATAATGTGGACAACATGAAAATTTACCAATTGTACCAGTTTAAAGTGTGAGTTGACCAAGTACCAATTATAAACAAAAATATTAAGCTTTGTTAAGTGAGTTGGCTAAAATATAGAGAAATGATAATTCATTTGTGAATATAAACATGAGCTATTTTAATGAGACTGACTTAAATTTGAAATCATACAAACCAGCATTGGCAGGTCTCTGACATGTTAGGGACAGTGCCAGAGAGCATTTAATGTCTTACATAAGAGATATATTATTTTTTTAATTTTTCTTTTCTTTCATTGGATATTTTTATTTACATTTCAAGTGTTATTCTCTTTCTCAGTTTCCCCTCTGGAAATCCCCATCACATCTCCCCTCTCCCTGCTTCTATGTGGGAGGGTGCTCCCCCACCCATCCCCAATCTCCCTCCCATCTTCCCACACTGGCTTTCTCCTACAGTGGGGGCATCCAACCTTCACAGGACCAAGGGTTTCTCCTCTCATTAATGCCCAAGAAGGCCATCCTCTGCTATATGTGGCTGGAGCCTTGGGTCACTCTTTGGCTACCAACTCTTTGGTTGGTAGTTTAGCCTCTGGGAACTCTGGGGTATCTGGTTGGTTGATATTGTAGTTCTTCCTATGGGGTTGCAAACCCCTTCAGTACTTTCAGTCCTTTTTTTAACTTCTCCATTGGGGACAATGTTCTCAGTCCAGTGGTTGGCTGTGAGCATCTGCCTCTGTATTTTTCAGGTTCTGGCAGAGCCTCTCAGAATACAGCTATATCAGGCTTCTGTTAACATTCACTTCTTGGCATCCGCACTAGTGTCTGGGTTTGGTGACTGTATATGTGATGGATCCCTAAGTGGGACAGTCTCTGGATGACCTTTCCTTCAGTCTCTGCTCCATGCATTTTCCCTTTATTTCTTCCTGTGAGTATTTTTGTTCCCCTCTCTAGGACAGACTGAAACATCTATGCTTTGGTTTTCCTTCTTGAGCTTCATGTGGTCTATAAATTGGGTATTCTGAGCTATGAGGCTAATATCCACTTGTCAGTGAGTGCATATGATGTGTTTTCTTTTATGACTGGGTTATCTCACTCAGGCTGATATTTTCTAGTTCCATCCATTTGCTTAAGAATTTCACAAAATCATTGTTTTTTTATAGCTGAGTAGTATTCCATTATGTAGACGTACCACATTTTCCATATCCATTCCTCTGTTGAAGGACATCTGGGTATTTTACAACTTCTGGCTATTATAAATAAGGCTACTAGAAACAGAGTGGAGCATGTGTCCTTGTTATATGTTAGAGCATCTTTTGGGTATATGGCCAGGAGTGGTATAACTGGGTCCTCAGGTAGTACTATGTCCAATTTTCTGAGGAACTGCCAAACTGATTTCCACAGTGGTTGTACCAGCTTGCAATAACAACAAGCCTTTTTGTGGAGGCACTCAGAGCTATGAGATTTTTCTCTTAGCACTGCTTTCATTGTCTCTTATATGCTTGGGTTGGTTGTCCCTTCATTTTCATTAAATTCTAAAAAGTCTTTAATTTCTTTCTTCATTTTCTTGACCAAGTTATCATTGAGTAGAGCATTGTTCAACTTCTATGTGCGTGTGTGCTTTCTGTTGTTTTTGTTGTTATTGATGACCAGTCTTACTCTGTGGTTATCTGATAGGATGCTAGGGATTATATCCATCTTCTTATATCTGTTGAGGTCTCTTTTGTAACCGGTTTATTATATGTTCAGTTTTGGAGTAGGTACCATGAGGTGCTGAGAAAAAGGTATATTCTTTCGTTTTAAGATTTAATGTTTTATAGATATCTGTTAAGTCCATGTGGTTCATCACTTCTGTTTATTTCTCTGTGTTTCTGCTTAGTTTCTATCTCCATGATCTGTCCATTGATGGAGTTCAGTATTTAGATCAGGCTTGCCTCAAACTCATAGAGATCCAACTATCCCTACCTTTGCAATGAAGGGATTAAAGGTCACACTATCGTGTCAGACTTTAACACTTTACTTTTGAGACAGAGTTTCTCAGTGAACCTGGAGTTCTTGGTAACAGTTAAATCGTCAAGCCAGCAAGGTCTAGGACCCCTGTCTGCTTCCTAAATGCTTGGGTACTGATACCTACCTTGATGGGTGCTACGAATCAAATTCAAGCCTCTATGCTTTCACACCAAGCACTTCCTCATCCAACATCTCCAAACACCCTTCCACTTGCTTTTTTCAGATAAAATTTCTGTATCTTTGAAGGGAAAGAATGAGCTAAGTTGTTGGCAAGTGGTGTCAAAATTTGATATATTAAGTTGCTCAATGGCTGACCATCTTAAAAACATTATTTTTCCACTTAATAGTGCAAAGCGAAACTGGATATTTTCATGTGGCCTTCTAAGATCTTGAGAGAAGGATTCCTTTAGCTTACTGAACATTTCCCCCTCGAGCAATATGCATGGTCAACCAAATCTTCTAGATCTGTAATCATTACTGTTTGAGGGAACCACATGAGATATGTTACTGTCATAATAGCTTGGAAAATCAGCTTGAAGGATGATTATATATTGCTTAGTTTAGGGATTTTTCTCCTTTAATTTCTCTTTCATTTTCAGGTTCCATTAATTTCTTTTTCCTTTTTTATGGCTATGAATATATGTGTATATGTTTATGTGTGTGCACATGTATTTGTAGGCATGAAAGTAACAGTGTACATGTATTTATGTGCACATGTAAGCAGGTTATAGGACAATCTATTCACACTCCTCAGAAGTATGAACCATCAATGTTGTTTTATTGAGACCATGCCTTGCATACTGTGGAGAGCTTACCCATTCAGCTAGCTGACTATCTAGTGGGTCTTGGAGACTCTCCTATCTCTTCTCTCTTCTGGTGCCCAGTGCTAGCATTATGAATATGTGCTATTGTGTCTGGTGGAGTTCTGATGCTCAAATCAGGTCCTCTTGCTTGAGTGACAAGGCTTTTATAGCAGCATTTTCTGCAATCCCTTCTCTCTCTTTTAATAAAAACACAAAGAAAAATTCAAACAGTAGAGCAGAGGGGTATAAATAAACAGGACAATAGACTCGTGACAAAAATTGTGAAGAAACTGTGCTTTAAAGTAACAAACCCATGACGTCTCCTTGTATTTTCTGATCTGTTATTAGTAAATGAGAGATTCTTGCTTCTCTTAATAATTATTGTTTGTTGTCTTAATATGTGTCAGCCTCTGGACATAATCTTTTATGTAATATCAATCTGAATAACTTGCTCAGAGTTTGTGTTGTTTGACATTTCCCTAATTAAAAATAAAAAATGTCCAAATTTCACAGATTTTTTTTTGAGACAGTGAATTTTTTTTTGTTTTAGAATTTATTCCTTTTTTCTTTTATTGGATTTTTTAATTTACATTTCAAATATTATTCCCTTTCCCAGTTTCTGGGACATAAACCCCCCTCTCCCATCACCCTCACCTCTATAAGAGTGTTCACCTTCCCATCCACCCCCTTCTTGCCCCCTGACTTTCCCCTACTCTCGGGGCGTCCAACCTTGACAGGACCAAGGGCTTCTCCTTCCATTGGTGCCCAACAAGGCCATCCATCCTCTGCTAATACGCAGTTGTTGAAGCTATAAGTCAGTCCATGTATGGTTTTTGGGTAGTGGATTAGTCTCTGGGAACTCTGGTTGATTGGTATTGTTGTTCTTATGGGGTTGTAAGCCCCTTCAGCTCTTTCAATCCTTTCTCTAATTCCTCCAACGAGGATCCTGTTCAAAGTTCAAAGGTTTGCTGCTAGCATTCACCTCTGTAATTGACATGTTCTGGCTGTGCCTCTCAGGAGACATCTATATCTGGCTCTGAGACAGTGAATTTTTTTTTAAAGAAAAAGTTAACTCACACATATCAAAAAAATCAAAACTATGAATCTGATCTTGCTTTATGACTAATAGTCTAGTCCTATGGTTGTTAAAGAGGAATCAACCTGGAAAAATGAATGTAATGCTGAACTTATTAAGAACTTGATGAAGTTAAGAGGAAGAAGGAAGATTGAAAAAGTCTTGATTAAGTTTCCATGTTTGTTCAGAAGCTGCAATCCCAATATGCAAAAGCCATTAGGATAAACATTCCCTCTGTTTTTTTCTTTTTTCTTTTTCTTTTCTTTTTTTTTTCGGATCTGGGGACCCGAACTCAGGGCCTTGTGCTTGCTAGGCAAGCGCTCTACCACTGAGCTAAATCCCCAAACCTCACATTCCTTTTTTTTACATCCCCAAATTTCCTCAGAACACAATTATCTCCCTTTATTTACTGCTTAGAAAGACAAGTTATGAGTCTATATCCTGAACAATTATGAAAAGCGGAAAATTAAAGGCAAGCTGTATACTACAGATGCCAGAAGTGATGTTATTAGTAGTATCAGTGAAATAATGGAGTTGAGTGTCACCTGCACTGTAATTTCTGCATGAAGTGGTCACAGCCTCATGAATGTCAGAGAATGAGGGAGAATGGTTTAGTTAAGAGGATAAAAAATGAACTTTGTTTTATATTTGTACTTATTTTGCTCGAAAGAACCACAATGTTTTCCAAGGTACATTTATTGGGTAAGACTGCTTGTTTTAATTAAACTCTGTTGGCTTAAGAAATAGCCTCAGAATATCAGTTGGACATTCATTCTGCCTGTGGGATATCTATGTGCTCAACCAAGGACAATGAGGGTGAAAGACCCCAAGTCACAGGTTTGCTCAAATGCCGTGGGATCTCCGATGTATTCTCAAGAAATTCAGTCTGGGTTTTGATGCTTGGTTTCTTACTTGCAAGATCAAGGGTTTGAAAGCCTGAAGGAATCTCTTCTGCCTTTTCATGATCACACCGTAAGTGGTCTAATAATAGTAAATTAGAACATCCATGGGAGAAAGACATGATAGATGAAGATTTTTGTTCCTACAAGAACCTGCATTTTTACTAGCAATTAATTTCTTCCTTTGTTATAGTTTCAGAACCTAACAAAACAGGCTATCTATTTCACTTGTGAAATCTCCCTTGTCCTTGAAATTCTCAGAATTAATTGTAACTTTCATCTCTGGGTTCAGCTTTATGGGAGAAGAAATGTGACCTGGCTGAACAGTGGCAGGCTAGTGGGAAACCCAGGCTAGTAATGTACTAGTAGCTGGAGCTTGTCGTTAAAGAGATGAACAGTCTGTGGCAAGGCATGGAAAGGATCAGAACTTTGGTATGAAATAGAATTTGTAGAATCAAACAAAGGTATTTGTGTTTGGTTTTGAATCCAAGTTTGTGACTGAGCGGCTGAGAGAAGGTGAAGCTGACATTTCTGTTTACTCATTGATTTCCATCTCTGAACTTTGCCCAGATCAAGACAACTCTCTCTAGAGAGACTACTTTCAGGCTCTGGGAGCTCAGTGTTATCACCAACATAATTCTCTAAGCCCTGAACACTCAAGCTATTCCAAAAGCTTTCCCAATGAAATAATTAAAGATTAGCATTTCTAAAACCCTCCCCCCACCTTCTGTTTTTACGCAGAAACACAATGAGTAAGGATTTTACTTACCTCAGAGCTAATGGGTTAAAACAAAGCATGGCCAGTGCCTTCCCCTGGGGTAGATAATCAGCATTTCAGACCCTTACAGCCTGAAGACCCCACAGCCTGAAGACCTCCCAGGAGATCTACTGCAGCTCGTGCCACAGGTCTCCCAGGAGACCTGCAGCAACTCAGGGACACAGGAGGCAGGTTCCAAACAGAGACACCCAGGTCAGCTGACACCAGAGATTAACCAGATGTTGAGAGTCAAGCACAAGAACATAAGCAACAGAAGCCAATACATTTTGGCAGTATTAGGAACCAGTTTTCCTACCACAACAAACCCTGAATACACCAACAGACCTAAAAATCAGAATGCTAACCTAAAATTTTCTCATGAAGATAATAGAGTCCTGTAAGGAAGACATAAATAAGTCTTTGAAAGAAATACAAGATAACACAAGTAAACAGATAGAAGCCCTAACAAGTAAACAAATAAATCCGTTAAAGAAATACAAGAAAACATGACCAAACAGGTAAAGTAATTGACAAAGCAGTCCAACACCTAAAAATGGAAATAGAAACAATAAACAAATCACAAATGGAGGCAACTCTGGAAATGGGAAACCTAGGAAAGTAGTCAGAAGCTATAGATACAACATAATACAAGAGATAAAAGGCAGAATTTCAGTCATAGAAGATACTTTAGAAGATAGAAGGGGAATAACAATCGAAATGTAAATAAGAAATACTCAAGTTAATAAAAAGAAAAAAGAAAAAGAAGATAGTGACACAATGGTCAAATAAAACACAAAGCATAAAAAATTCCTAACCACAAAACATCCAGGATATTCAGGACACAGTGAAAAGACCAAACCTAAGAATAATAGAAATAGAAGAGAGCAAAGATTCCCAACTCAAAGGACCAGCAAATGTCTTCAACAAAATCATAGAGGAAAACTTCCCCCACCCTAAAGAGAGAGACGCCCATAAATATACAAGAAGCCTATGGAACAGGAAAATAGATTGGATCAGAAAAGAAAAATCCTCTCATCACATAAGAATCAAAACACTAAATGCACAGAACAAAGTAAGGATATTAAAAGCTGTATGGGGAAAAAGGCCATTTAACATATAAAGACAAACTTGTTAGAATTACACCAGACTTCTCACATAGATACTAAAAGTCAGAAGATCCTGGACAGAGGTCATGCAGACACTAAGAGAACACAATCATCATATATGGAGAAACCAAAATGTTCTGTGACAAAACCAAATTTAAGCAATATCTACCTATCCAGCCCTCCAATGGATTCTAGAAGGAAAACTCCAGCACAAGGAGGGTAGCTGTTGAGTTAAATAATAAAAAGACACTATTCCATACTATGTTGGGCACTGGTGGGCTGTTCTCATCCTGGCAGACTCTCTGGCCCAGAACTCCACCTGACTTGCTATGTTCTCATGGTGGGTCACTGCCATGCAAGCACCACGAATCCAACTTACATGGCTGGCTGGGGTGCTCTGTCACCATAGTTTTCTCTGAAACTCAGTTGAGTCTCTGTGAAGGAAAACACCATACAAACTTACTTTAAAATCAACAGGTAACTAACCATTGGGTGAAACTACTAACATCCTAATTAGTAAGCCATACAAAATTAAATCCTCTAGTGACAGATCTCAGCCTCTAGTTCATTACATATTTTACTCCAAGCCCTCTACCCATCCAAAAATTCTCAAGTCCCTTTTCTCCTCCTTTCTTCCCTCCTCTGATTTGGAAGTCCCCCATACTCCTTGCCCAGTGATTGGTCTCCTGAAATTTTTATTCATTAGGGGGAGAAATACTCAAGGTAACTTGCCACAGTTACCTGTACCGAAGGGGGAAATAAAAAGACATTAATCAGCTCAAAACAAAGCCAAAAGGAGAGAATCATATACATATAATGCCACCTACAACAACAAACTTAGCAGGAATTAACAATCATCTGTCTTTACTATCTCTCAATATCAATGGACTCAGTTCACCAATAAAATTACATAAGTTAACAGACTGGATATGCAAGCAGGATCCAGCATTTTGTTGCATATAAGAAACACACCTCAGTAACAAAGACACTACCTTTCACCAGTCAGAATGGCTAAAATCAAAATCTCAGGTGACATCACATGTTGGGGAGAATGCAGAGAAAGAGGAACACTCCTCCATTGCCAGTGTGATTGCAAACTGGTACAACCACTCTGGAAATCAATCTGGAGGCTCCTCAGAAAATTGGAAATAGATAGACCTGAAGACCCAGCCATACCACTCTTGGGCATATACCCAAATATTTCCCACCATATCACAGGAGCACATACATGCTCCACTATATTTATCTGGGATGGTCAGAAGCTGGAAACAACCCAGATGTTCCATGATGGAAGAATGGATACAGAAAATGTGATTCATTTATACAATGGAATACTATTCAGCTATTAAAAATGAGGACATCATGAGTTTTGCAGGCAAATGGATGGAGCTATAAAACATCATCCAGAGTGAGGTAACTCAGATCCAAAAGGATATGAATGGTATATACTCTCTAATAAGTGGCTATTAGTCAAAAAAGTACAGAATACCTAAGATACAATCTACAGAACTTAAGAAGGTTAACAAGCAGAAGGGCCCAAGTGAGGATGCTTCAATCCCACCTGGGAAGCTAAAGACAATGATCACAGGAGACAGATGGAGAGTGGGAGAGGGGAGGGCGAGGGGGGAAAGGGGAAAATGATCAAGTATGTGAGGTCGGGAGACAGGAGACAAGCTCTGTGGTCCTACAGAATGAATGGAAATATGCAACCTTGGGGATGGGGGTACAGAAGGTCGGGGAACCTTCTAGAAAGTACCAGGGACCTGAGAGACAAGACACTCTTAGGACTCAAAGGGAAGGACCTTAGATGAAATGCTCAACAGTGGGTAGAGAGAACTCATAAAGTCTACCTCCAGTAGAAAGACAGGAAATCAAGTGGAGGAATGGGGTTGCTATCCTACAATCATCTCTGACTCAGAATTGTTCCTGTCTAAAAGAACTGCAAGGACAAAGATGGAGAAGAGACTGAGGGAAAGGTGACCCAGTGACCAGTCCAAATTGGAGTCCAACTCAAAGGGAGGCTCCAAGGCCTGACACTATTACTGATGCTATGGTGTGCTTACAGGCAAGAGCCTAGCATGGCTGCCCTCTGAGAGGCCCAACAAGCAACTGACTGATACAGACACCTAACCATTGGATGAAGTTGAGGAACTGTGTCATTGAATTAGGGAAAGACTAGAAGAAGCTGAGGTCCTCCTATGGGTGACCCCTGAGATCTCTTAGACACTGAGCCACCAACCAGGCAGCATACATGAGCTGGTCCAAGGCCCCTAACACATATACAACAATACTGACCAACCAGAGCTCCCAAGGACTAAACCACCATCCAAAGAATACACATGGGTATACCCATGGCTCCAGTTGCATACAGAGCAGAGGATGGCCTTATTGGGCACAAATGGGAGGAGAAGTCCTTGGTCTTGCCAAGGCTGGACACCCCTTCCCCCTCTGTAAGGTGGGTGGATGTGTGGGGGAACACCCTCATAGAAGAAGGGGGTGGGGGATGGTAGAGGGTTTATGGATGGAAAACTGGGGAAGGGGACAACATTTGAAATATAAATGAAAAATATCCAATTTAAAAATACAAAACTCCTTCTAGGTAGGAATTTTAATTATAAAATTCCTCCTGTAAAGTTGAAAGTTATTCTCTAATTTCATTCATCTCGATTACTGTATTCTAGAAAAATATTCTTCTTCCCACATGAAACCAACTAGTCAAATGAGCTATAGGGGTTTTGCACTTATAATGTAATGCGTTTCTTCTATTTTAGGGTTGCACCATACAAAAGTTTGTTTAATAGTATGGGACAGAGTGCACATTCTTATCCAAATTTGTTATAACAGGATTTACAAATTCTCTAATAAAATAATTACAGTAAAATTCATAAATGCCTATAATAAACAATGGGAAGTGTCAACCTGTGAAATAATCTTAACATTAGTCATAGAATTTCATTTATGAACTGAAAGAATGTAAAATTCTTACAACTTTTGTTTATTAATCATCTCTACGTCTTCTTCCAACCGTAAATTTGCCTGATAATCATGTATGGAGAGTATGTGCATTAAAATAGATATATTTATTCTAGATAAAAGATCCTCAACTATGATTTTCTCAAATTGAATGGACAGTCCTTACATTTTTCTTTTTGTGCAGTGGAATTACAGAAATGCATCAAAGATCTTGTGCATAACACTTACACTCCTATAATGAGCCAGAGGAAATATGGGCTTATAAAGTAGAACTTAGTTGTTGTAGAAGAAATGTAAATGATTCAAAACTTTCATTCTAGAATGGAGGAATGGGATGAGAACTGTGGGAGGGCAAATTGGGAGGGAGGCAACAACTGGACTGTAAAAAATATAAAGTAATAAAAATACTAATAAGTATTTCAAAAAGGAAAAAGAAAATTAATTCATGAGAAGTATTGTAGGTATAACAGGTATTATAGGCAGATTTGTGAAAAGCTGAGGAAGGAATGATTGTAGTCTATACATATTTGAAAAGTCTGACCATCTACCTGGAGGAGGGTTATAAGCACATTATAAAGATCTATAGTTACCGTGTATGGGAAGAAACTGGAAATACAGGTTGAAAGCACCCAAAGCTACCTTCTTTTAGATAATGGAGACTGTGATGGTTTGGATGTGCTTGAGCCAGGGAGTGGCACTATTAGGAGGTGTGGCCTTGTTGGAATAGGTTTGTCACTGTGGGTGTGGGCGTGGGCTTTAAGACCCTAGCTGTCTGGAATTGAATCTTCCACTAGCAGCCTTCAGATGAAGATGTAGAACTCTCAGCTCCTCCTGCACCATGCCTGCCTGGATGTTGCCATGTTCTTGCCTTGATGATAATGGACTGAACTTCTGACCTGTAAGCCAGCCCCAATTAAATGTTGTCTTTATAAGACTTGCCTTGGTCATGGTGAGGGCTCCCAGCAGTAAAACCCTAAGTTTGTACCAGGGACTGGGGGTATTGCTGTGATTGGCCTGATCATGCTTTTGTTTGGAAGAATATGGATTTTGGGACTTTGGATTTAGAAGACAGTAGATTGCTTTAAATGGGGCTTAATGGGCTATCCTAGTAGGAATATGGAAGACTTTGTAACTGGGGGAGTGTTTTGAACTGTGCAGACCTGGCCCAAGAGGTTTCAGTGGAGAATTTCAATACACAGCCTAGAGACTGTTTTTTGTGGTATTTTGGTGAAGAATGTGGCTGCTTTTTGCCCTTGTCTGAAGACTCTACCTAAGATAAAGAGACTTATGTTAATTGCATTGGCAAAAGAAGTCTCAGAACCCCCTGCAAAGACTTTGTTCTCTGGTTAAGTCTCATGAAGGGCACCATGCAGGGCCAGAGAATTAGCTTCTGTAATTAAGAGGATCGAGTGAGGAGGGCCTGGGAAATCCAAATCTAGAGAACTGCCAGATGGGAGATGAGTCAGATTGCTTGTAGCTTCTGGGCATCAGGTTTAAACATAAGTCATACTGTTTCGTTTTGGAATGACTTCACAAATGTAGGGCTGATGGGGACTGAGTGGTTTTGGAATTTTATAGGTTTCTTGAAACCTTGGGCTCTTTTGGTCCAGGTTTAGGATGTGGGTCATTTTTTTTCCAGACCCTTAATGGGTGAAGGAAAGGAGTCATTAAATGGTAACTTCTTACTGGCAGAGAGGGTGTCATTTGGAAATTTTGTACTGTATTTAACTTCATCCTGTGTAGACTTAGTGATGGCAGTGAGTTGACCGAGGAAGAACTTCTGAAAAAGTCTAAAAGGCAGGGTGAAACTGTAAATACGAGAATAATAAGGAGAAAGAATAGGGGGAGGAGCCTAGATAAGAGGGAACCAAGAGCCCATCTAGAGAAGGAAATTTGTTGATGAATTCTCTGGATCATGCTTGTACTACTTTGAATTTTTTCTTTAGAAGCACACTTCCTGAAGGAGGGCATCAGAGAGAAGGTCTAGGCCACTTTGGTTTTGAGTACCATAGTAGCCAAGGAATCAAACTGTTCTGTCCTTGTTCAAACTGACTATACCTAAATCAGGGGAAAAGACCCTTTGGTGACTTTAAACGCATCTCTTGAGAAGTGACTGGATATTTTGGGCTCCCGAGTCACCCCTTTGTTATGTATCCTTCCACTTGTCTCAAATTGTGTAACTCAGTCTTGGGCTTTCAGTTTACCTATAAAGATACTTAAAAGAATCTTGAAATGCTGGGGAGGGCTTTTCTTAACAGACTGTACCTCTTTGCTTTGATCAAAACCTGTAAAATTTGCTCCTTCCAATGTCGACTTAAGGGACCTTACATTTTGTGTGTGTGTGTGTGTGTGTGTGTGTGTGTGTGTGTGTGTGTGTGTGAGAGAGAGAGAGAGAGACAGAGACAGAGACAGAGACAGAGACAGAGAGACAGAGGGACAGAAACAGACAGTGACAGAGAGACAGAGAGACAGAGAGACAGAGAGACAGAGAGACAGAGAAACCGAGAAATTATTAGAGAGATACACCTGGCTTTAGTAAAGAATGTGTATGATCTGACTGGTAGCAGGGTTGCATATAAAAGAAATTTTAGAAAAAAAAAACTGTGCCAATTTGTATTCAGAATATAGTCTTTAAAATTGAGGAAAATATTTTTAATGTTTTAATTTGACTTTTAAAAGCCCATTTTCCAAAAGAAATCACTCTAATTCTGCACTTAACCTTTGTTTATTGTTTGTTTGTTTAGCTTTTTGAGATAGGGTCTCATGTAGTCCAGGCTGGATTTGAAATCATTACGTAGCAAAGGATGAGCTTGAACTTCTGATTCTAGAATCATTAGAATGCACTACCACACATGGCATATGAGGTGCTGGTCATGGAAGCCAAGAGTTCATGCAGGTTAGGCTAGCACACACCAACTAAACTATGTTCCTAGTCTACCCTTATTTTACATACATCCTGTAGAATAGGAAATTCATTTTTTCATGCAATCCTAAACTAGGCAATACTCAGTAGGTGTGAATAAGTAATACCCACCTCAAATGCTTTCTGCAAGTAGTTTCTATATAACTATATACCCTCCTGCTGGTTCCCCGTTCTCAGCTTGAACCCTTCTTTTTCCTTACCATTTCTACAGGCAGAATCTTGCTGTAAAGGAAATGTAGGCATGTATGCTGCAGACCTTGGATAGAGATGTCAAATGTATAATATGAGCCCATAGCTAGACTTCTACAAGAGTATTAGAGGAAAGAACAGACTTTTACAGAAATCCTAAGGTTCTGGAAATGTAATTTAGTGGTTGTATGCTTGCCTACCAAGCATGAGACCTTGGGGTTCAATCCTAGTACAGAGAGGGGGGGATGGGGAAGGAGAGGGGAGAGGGGAGAGGGGAGAAAGGAAAGATAGATAGAAGGAAGAAAGAATAAAACCACCAATCAACACACAAGCACACACATAGCCCTGTGTCAAATACTAGGTTCCTTGGATTAATAATTAAGATTCTTTGAGGATGCTATGAGATGTAGAACCTGTCCTTGCATACCTAGAGAAGTATCACAGGCAGACATGGATAGATACATTAGGGTGGCCATGATTGTCATAGACTTTTATTTTCATTTTTTGACATAAGTTCTGATGTAGCCCAGCAGTAGACTTGAACTTGTTATACAACAGAGGGTGACCCTAATCTTCTGACCCTCATGACCTCTGAGTGCTAAAAGTTCAGGCTTGCACTACCTTACCCAATTTATGTGGTGTTGGAGATTAAACCCAGCACATTTTAGGCAACCAACTTAGTTATAACTCCACCCTAATGGAATATACCTGATCTTGCCCAGGTTCATAAATATGAATGAGTCCAGTGATTCTCAACAAGTCGGAGTTTCCTTGAAAATTATTTCCTGTATCGACTGTTAGCTGCTGCAACAGATCCAAGACCTAGTAGCTTAACAAGCAGATACTCATACCATGGGCCAATGAGGTGCTTGGCTGAATGGGATGTTCATATTACATGGAAAGCCAGGAATCCAAGAACTCTGTTTTGTGGTGAAATTTATAGCCTTCTGCATTGAGATGCTGGCAAGAAGCTATGTCATACCTGGAATGGCTGATTGTTCATCACTAAAATCAGCCCCACAAGAAAACTGTAGTGAGTCTGATATTTTTTTTTTTTTTTCTAGATTGAAAGAAGTTTTGTGAACAACACAGGCTCTGAGAGCTGAAAGCAAATCTGGGAGGGATATCTGGAAAAAGCTTTCCTTCCCTTCAGAAAACTGCAAGGGAGGGACTCTTTCTCACCATCTTTCTCTCAGTTGTTATGCGCTGGGAACTACAAGCAGTTAAAGCCAACATTGAGCACAGAAAAATGCGGTTAGATATCCTACTATGTTCCCACCATTTTATTGGTTATTGAACCTGTTTACAGGCTACATATTCTTGAACATCTCTTTGAACATAAGAATGAACTAAAATGTTTATCACTGTAGCTATTTTCTATTACTTTCCATAAAAAAAAATCCTGATCTCTACAAACTGTTTCTTCATGTTGACGAACTAGATAAGTAACATTTAATTAAATACTTTGTTTTCAGTTGCTACATGGGCTTGGCTCAGTATGGTTCCATCATAAGGAAGGTGGTATTTTCTGTTCTCCATGAATGTCCCGCCCACTTAGGTGAGCTACTTGGAAAGAGAAACCACTCAGAACATTCATGTTTCCAGAAGCCTTCATTTCTAGTTCCTATGATCAAGTGTGTTGTGTGTGTATTTTGATCATTATATTCAACTTCATTTTTTTTTTTAACTTTTTACTAAGATTCCCTACTCCTGAGTCTGGCATGGCCTTAGTAGGGGTAAAGTGACATGATTCCTGTCCCTGAGACAGGGCCAGCAGGCACAGGTCTCCACAACTATTAATGGATGCTGTGGGTATAAGGCTTGTTTGTTTAATAATGTACACACACATTTTCATGTCCCTGCTTTGAGGAATGTTACCTCTTTTAAGATTAATGGCTCCCTGATAATCAGTGACATCATGAGTCTGAGAGACAAAGGTGTGGCTAATGTCTCAGCAAAATGTGGGACCTTCAGGACAGCACTTATGTCTGTGGAAAAGAACTCTAAAAACATGAGTTCAAAAATATGTAATTTCTCAACTACGTAAAAATATAAGGGTGCAATAATGAATTGTATTGGGGCTTCACAGATCTAAGGGAACAGAGGCAGCTACACTATATAAAGTATATTTGGGCATGTGTTCATACATGCATGAATGTTTTCCAGAGCTGGCATGAAGTCCCGCAGACTGGGTGGCTTATACTGAAGATACGTATGTTCTCATAGTTTCAGAAACTAGAAGTTTACCTATGCCAGGGTATCAAAAAGCTGCTTTGTTCTGAGCCTTGTCTGCCCTGTATAGGGCCACTTTCTACATCTAATTCATGTGGTCTTGATTGTCTAATTATTGGGCCCAAATATTCTTATTTTATTTTATTATTCTTGGATTTTTAAGTACTTACATTTCAAATGTTATCCTCTTTCTCCCCTGTCCCATAGGCCCTCCCCCCTCCCCCTGCTTCTACGAGGATGCTCCCACTCCCTCCCATCCACTCCCACCCCAATGTCCTGGCATTACTTTATATTGGGGAAATGAGACTTCACAGGACCAAGGACTTTTACTCCTTCTGATGCTGGATAATGCCATCCTCTGCTACATATGCAGCTGGAAGCCATGGGTCCCTCCATGTGTACTCATTGGTTGGTGGTTTAGTCCCTGGGAGCTCTGGTGGGATTTGGTTGGTTGATATTGTTCTTCTTCCTATGGGGCTGTAAAACCCTTCAGCTCTTTCAGACTTTTCTCTAACGCCTCCATTGGGGTCCCTATGCTCAGTCCAATGGATAGCTGCAACCATCCTCATCTGTATCAGTAGAGCTCTGGCAGAGCCTCTCAGGAGACATCTGTATCAGACTTCTGTCAGAAAGTACTTCTTGGCATCAGAAATAGTAACTGGGTTTGGTGGCTGCATAAGGGATGGATTCACAGGTGGGGCAGTCTCTGGATGACCTTTTCATCAGTTCTCACTCTACTTTTTGTCCCTTTATTTCCTTCCATGGGTATTTTGTTCTCCTTTCTGAGAAGGACTGAAGAATCCACATTTTGGTTTTTCTTCTTCTTGAACTTCTTCTTCTTCTTCTTCTTCTTCTTCTTCTTCTTCTTCTTCTTCTTCTTCTTCTTCTTCTTCTTCTTCTTCTTCTTCTTCTTCTTCTTCTTCTTCTTCTATGATCTATAAATTTTTCTTATGTATTCTAAGCTTTTGGGCTAATATTCACTAATCAGTGAGTGAATACCATCCATGTGGGTTCTTTTGTGATTGGATTACCTCACTCAGGATGATATTTTCTAGTTCCATACATATGCCTAAGAATTTCATGTAGTCATGTTTAATAGCTAAGTAGTACACCATTGTGTAAATGTACCACATTTTCCATATCCATTCCTCTGTTGAAGGACATCTAGGGTCTTTTGAGCTTCTGGCTATTATAAATAAGGTTGCTATGAACATAGTGGAGCATGTGTCTTTGTTATATTTTGGAGCCTCTTTTGAGTGTATGCCTAGGAGTGATATAGCTGGGTCCTCAGGTAGTACAATGTCCAATTTTCTGAGGAACCACCAGACTGATTTTGAGAGTGGTTGTACCAGCTTGTAATCCCACCAACAATGAAGGAGTGTTCTTATTTCTCCACATCCTCACTGGTATCAACTGTTACCTGAGTTTTTGATCTTAGCCATTCTGCCTGGTGTGAGGTGGAATCTCAGGGTTGTTTTGATTTGCATTTCCCTGATGATTAAGAATGTTGAAGTGATTTTCACCTCCAGATTGGGGAATTCTCTATCTTAGAAAAAAGAATTGATGATATTCTTTTATTTATACTTTGAAAGAAGGACTATTAAGATAAGATATATGTGTGTTCATGTATGTTTGTTCATGTTCATGTGTATATAGATATATGTATTTGGGCATGATTATGTATATTTGTGAACATGTGTGTTCATGTGTATGTGTTTTTTGAGTATTTAAGTGCATGTGTCTGTGCATGAGTGCATGATCGTGAGTATGCATGCATGTTCTTGTGCATTTATGTGTTTATGTGTTATGTGTATGTGTATATATCTGTGTGTATGTGTGTATTTTTGCATGTGTATTTACTGACCGAGTCATTTTCCAGGAACCTCAAAACTTTTAGCTAAATGTACAAAAATGTTCCCTGAAAAGCAATAGATCTCAGAGGGGTTTGTGGTCAGTGTCCAGGTGGCTTGCTGTGTGTGCTCACTGTTCTGCTGAGGCCAAGCCCCACCTGCCAAGATCATTACAGAAGTTCTGATGAAATTCCTGCCAGAACTACCACCCCAGGCACAGACACTGTGTCCCCTGGGGACTCTTTGGCTGACATCCCACTTGCAGAGACCTTTTCTGCTCACTCTTCAAATTCTTCTGCTCCCTGGGCTGCTTCTCCAGCTCTTGCTCTCCTTGCTTCTGAGCCCTGGGCCCTCTGCAATTCCCACCTCACACGCACACTTGGCCAATGCGTTTTGAGAGCTTTGGTTCTTCAATCCCTCCAGGAGCCATCCCAGAAGTTATCTTTGTCATCTCCCAGAGGCCATCATTACGTTAGGACTTCCTTTCACACATATCTTCATGCAGCTGGAAGCTGAGTATTCATCTCTGCATCAGCTGACTTCATAGGACTGATCAGGGCCTAAGAGGGAACCGTGTCATTCATGGGCTACATGCAATGGCTTAATCTTCCCCTAACAATTGATCTTCATTCCTGTTAGATTTCATTGTAGACATTGTTCTTGGTTTTAAAAATGGATTTTTCTCTGGGTTTGTATGATCTATTTCCTTTGGTCTCTTTTTGTTTTCTGTAGTCTTTTAATAATTGCTTTTATCCTTAATATTTTAAATGTAAATGAATTATAAGTTACGAACTATGATGCTCATGGTTCTCCCTTGCTGTCACTGTTCCCCCTCCATCTTGGAGAGCTGTTGATGTACTTTTTATGTCCAATAGACTTGCCTGTTCTGGACACTGAACAACTATTGCAGATAATTTATAGCTTTTGAGTTTCTGGTTTATTTTATTTAGTATGTTCTTGAAATTCATTTATGTTGTTTAGGTATTGGTAATATATTCTTTCAAATTGTCTTTAAAATTTTATTAATTTAATGTGTATATGTGTGTGCCTGGGTATATGGGTGTGCACTGTATGTGTAGGAATCCAAGACGTTTAGAGGAGGCATTGGATCCCCTGAAATTGGAGTTATAGATAGTTGTGAACCACTAGGAACTGAATCTAGGCCGTCTTTTTAAAAATCATTGTGTAGATAAGTAGTGTTTACCTCTCTTTGCTACATGAGGGTCATCTGGCTGTTTCCCAGTGTTAAGCTTATTTAGATGGCTGTTGGCATGGGCATAGAGGATTTTGTGTGAGCCTGTTTTTATTTATACTGGGTATTTTCATGCATTTCTTTGTGGAACTGCTAAGTGATATAGTGACTGGTAATCAGTTTCTATAATTTGCCATGCAGTTTTTCAGAGTGCTCATGACATTGTATACTCTCAGGTAATGGACTGTGGCTTTGTGCTTTAGTATGTCATCACCAAAACTTTTTCTGAGCTCAATTTGTATTTCTTGATGATCCATGTTGTGAATAACCTTTTTATATGATTCTTAGTCAATCACGTCTTTTTGGTGAGATGTTCACTAAAGGCTTGCCTATTTCTACATTAGGTTGGAAGGGTTGATTATTTGTAGAAATAGTTCTAGGAGTTTTTATTTGCTATTAATAATTATTATTAGTTATATTTTAATGATGCCTCTAAATGTATGCAGCATATTCTGGTCAGCCAACTTCTCACCTTAATCATTCTGTTATATGCTTTTAGAAGGCTTTCCCATAGTCTTTCCTTCTCTTTTTACTTACTTAGATATTTTGAAATGAGACCTTTCTAATTTTTTTATCCCTTTCCCCCAACCTTTTTAATTTTAATGCAGTCCAGTTGAGTGTTTCTGTGACTTGTGTTTTAGAGTTAGGAATCTTTGCCTACTCTGGTTATAGAGATCTTTCTCCTATGGTTTTTATTTTTTACAGTGTGTGTGTGTGTGTTTGTCTGCATGCACATGGGCACACATTAATTCAGGTGTCATCCTCTCATTCACCTTGGAATTTTAATCAGGGTTTCTCACATTTACTAAGAACTCACCAAGCACAGTAGCCTGGCTGCCAATGAGCCCCACGGATCCACTCTTTGACACTCCAGCACTGGGCTTTCAAGCCTTAATAATACCTTGCTCAGCTTAAAAATTCTTTTTTCTTTCTTTTTCTAATGTGGGTTCAAGTGTTCAAACCCAGGTCCTTTTATTTGCTAGGCAAATACCTTACTGATATAGCTACTTCCTCAGCTCCGAACCTAAATTCCATTTTACTGATCTCGACTTATCCTAGGCCAATATCAAAGCAACTTCATGATTCTGGTTTTGTACTAAGTTTGGACACTGATGTTACTTGTCTTCCAACTTTCTTTTCTTCAGTGCTGCAATGGGCTTCTACCTTTCAGTGATGCCAAGCACATAGTTTAAGGAGTTGTCAAATTCTTCAGAAAAGGTGGTAGGGAGTGAGATGGGGTAGTGTTGGGGTTATTGGTGGTGGGGTGAGTATAGAATAGTATGCTGCTGGTGGGGAGGGGAATGAGGTGAGGTGGGGTGGGGAGTAAAGTAGGAGGGGCTGTGGTGGGGGTGGGGTGGAGTGGTGGGTGGTTAGTTGGGAGGTGTGGTGCTGGTTGGGCATGGGGAATGAGGTACGGTTGGTGGTGCTAGGGAGGAACTACTAATAGTCTGACTGCAAGTGAGCCTTATTTGTTCAGTTGTGGTATTTTGAACTTCTTGGGCTACATATAGGTTTCCATTTTCATCAATTTAGAAACTTAGACTATGTTTCTCCAGATCTCTTTTTCTCCTTTTTTTTGAACTAGTTCCCAACATGCTCATACTCTCAATGATGATTCATGCACGCACAGGCTGTGATGACTTCCTTCCATCATTTGTTTTCATTTCATTACACTGGAGAATTTCTAACAATCATTTTTTAAAAATTTACCAGTGTGTTTGAGACACAGGGCTTTCTATATGCAAGCTGGCTTCAAACCTGATATGTATGAGAAGCCTTGAGCATCTGAACCACCTATGTCCACCTCCCCATGCTGAGGTTACGGATGTGTGCCACTGAGACAGTTATGCTGAGCAGTGCTAGGCATGGAGCCCAGGGTAGCCAGAGTTCTTGACAAGCACTTGGCCCACTGAGTTACACCCCAGCCCCACTAGTGGCTAATCTGTCACAGTGCTGCTCTACGGATATTTATGTCACTTACTGTAAGTTTCAATTTTAGAATTCCCTCTTGGTTCTTTTCTAAAAAACAAAGCAACAACAACAGCACACACACACACACACACACACATGCACACACAAATATACACATAGACAAACAGATACACAGACATAGATACACAAACACAGAGCTACACATACAGACACACAAACATACAGCTACCAATACAGACACACAGAAGCACAGATATGAACATAGACCCATGCCCAGTCACACATGTATACACACACAGATACACACAGAGACACACAGATATACACGTAGACACATACATAAACACACATACAGACACATAGATGTATACACAGACTCCCAGACACCCAGCTACACAGAAATACACATAGCTACTCATACAGATACACAGATATGCATACAGATGTAGTATGTAGTTTTTTACTATCCCGATTTAAGCTCTGTATAGACTTCACTACCAGCCCCACCTAGTTTCCCTTGAATCTGCAGATGAAACACACTCACACACACACACACACACACACACACACACACACACACACACACACACACACACTCACACACACACATGTGCACACGCACACTCTTTAGGTTATCTTTATATGCTTTAGCTTAGTGGTCAGGCTCTTGTAAGCCTTCCTCTGCTGTCACACCCTTCTTTTAACTCCCAGTTCAGCATCTGTGAATCTACCCTTGACTTTACTTGCTCAGTTACCTTTAGTCCTAGCTCAGCCTCCTAAATCTGCCCTCAACTTAGCTGTATTTCTAACCTCCCACCTGCTTCCCTAGACTCACTTGGGGAAGTAGTCAATGGCCCCTATGCCCTAGATCATACGTGGCTGGTGGCTCTTTCTTCCTTACAAGCATGGTGAATGTTTTCTCCCCTCCTGCATCTGTTAGCCTGCCTTTGGGAAAACTGAAAGTCCTGCCTATTCGCCCCAGTTCACTGGCCACTAGCATCTTGATTGAGCAATCAAGAACCAATTGGGGAACAGAACGTTCAGTGCTCATGCATAAATTCCTGATCAAGGCATCAGAACCACCTCCTTCATACAGACATGCAGATATGCACACAGACATATTCACAAAACAAACACAGGTATACAAATACAGATAACACATACACACATACAAACACACATACAGAGACATACATAGACACACACACACATACACATAGACAGAGATGTACATACACAGATATACACATAGACATAGAAGCACACAGAGCTACCCAGACAGATGGATACACACACACACACACACACACACACACACACACACACACACACACACACGGACACTAATTTTCCTAAATCTATAGATATAGTTGTGCTTGTTCTTTTAAGGGATTGTTTGGTAGAAAATTCTAGTTTAGGCTTTTTCTTTGTCTGGACTCATTTACTCAATCATGTTGAAGTCCACTTGATATATAGTTATTTTTCCTATGGTTTGCCTTTCTTGCTTGGGGCTTTTAGAATTGTCATTCCTATTGTCCATTCGAATGCACCTCAGTGTCTACTTCCTTTACTTCCTCCTATTAAGTGTTAATTTCTGGGAGGTTCTAAGCCTTCCTTTCCTGGGGTTCCTTTTCCTCTCTACAACTGTACTTAGATATGTGCTAGAACACATGCTTAGCAGGGGACAGTTTACCCTCCAGGTGATACTGGCATAGTCTACAAACATCACCTTTGGTTCTGACAACTCGAATGTGCTACTGACATCTAGAGAGCAGAGGTCAGGGGGGCTGAGGAAAACTCCAGGAGCCCAGGGCAGCTCCAGACACAAAGAAGCATGTTGCCCAACATGCCAAGAGCGCACAGCTGCTGAGGTCACCTAAAAGCCATCTTAGATGTCACACACATGTACATGCACACACACACATGAGGAAGAGAGCTCTACCACTGAACTTTCCTCTTAGCCCTGATCTTTTCCTGATACTATTTAAAACAGCATTTCTTTCTCTTTCCCTCCATTCCCCCTTTCCTTCCCCTTCCCTTTCTCAATCTTTTCCCTTTTTTCCTCCCTCCTTTATTCCTCCATTCCTTCTTTCAGCCCTACGTGGAAAGGTTTAATGAGAGAGCAAGAGTAGAAGAGGAGAGAAGTAAAGACCGGACATGAGCATGTGGAGGGAAGCGGGGAGGGGAATGGGGAGAGAAGGGACAGAGGGGAAGAGCAAAGAGCAAGAGCCTTCTGGGCCTTCTTAACCTTTCCTTCCTTTGTTTTTCTAAGTTAGGGTCTCACTGTATGTAGCAGGCGGCCTCATCTAGTCTTCTTCCCTCAGATTCCAGAGAACCTGTCTCAAAATAAAAAAATGGAAAGAATGAGCTATAACTGTGTCCACAGGAAGAGGTGCTTAGCACTAAAACCAATAGCAAATGGAATCTCTTTACCCCCTGCCCACCCCATGCCCTCTGTTTCTTCATATATATATATATATATATATATATATATATATATATATATATATATATATATATATATGTGTGTGTGTGTGTGTATGTGTGTGTGTGTGTGTGTGTATGTGTATATATATACAGATTTATATCTATATCTATATCTATATGTATGTATATTCCTTCCTTAGCACTGTATCCAAGCTTTTTCAATTAGCATCTGTTATCTAACTACTTCTGTTTCTAAATTTGGATTTATTATTGGTGTGTGTGTGTGTGTGTGTGTACATGTGCATATGTGCATGTATGATAGCAGGTGTGTAGATGTCAGATGTGCAGATAGTTCTTTCTTTCTTCCTTTATCTGACTTCTGAAGCTTGATCTTGGGTCTTCAGGCTCACACCAGGCAGCAGGCCTGCTTACCCGCTGACTGACCATCTTGCCAGTCTAAATTTTCTTCCTGAAGTTTTCTGGATTATGTTTACTTTCAAGGTTTGTGAATGACTTTTCCTAACTATCCTCAAAGGACTCCCATCTGCAAATATCATCACATTGTAGATTTCAACATCTAAAATTTGGAAAAACACATTTAGAACATTATATCTCCACTGAAAAATACTGAAAGCTATCTTATTTATTTTTTATATTTAGAGATAATTTTTCAAATTTAGATTTTTTTTTTTAGCTCACGTTAAGTACTAGGTTTTAGGATCCAGCACCTAAACTCTTTTCCTGCACCCCCAACTCTTTTTCTGTTCTTTTTCCTCTCTCTACATTTCTCCTCTAGTGTTTTCCTCTGGGATTTTGGGGCACTAGTCCAAGACAGGTTGTATAATGCTGCACTGGGAGTTCCCATCCCAGTCCGTATTAAGAATGCTGCATCTGAGGTCTTTGGATCCACAGGTGGCTTGCTCTCAGGCTATTCAAATATAGCTTGGTTTTCTTTCTTTTTCAGCCTGCAGCTGGCTCAGATTCCTATGAGTTCAGGGGAAGTCAGTGCTGTCCTCTTCCACACCGTGTACTTCCACATCTCAGACCTAAAGCCTACTGCAGGTCAGCCACGTGACACAGAACATTGTTCTACTGAACTGCTCTGATGAGCCTCTAGTTCCCGTCACCAGCAGCCATATGGTTTGGCTCAAACTTGCTGTTTTGTCTCTTTCCTGTGGACTTCACCCTCCTTTCTGAAGTGCATTTCCTGTTCTTTCTAAAACCTGGTAGGGTATGGATGTAGTCTGTGTGTTGCAGGTCCAAGTGCTGGATGCCAGAATACTGAATGTCATTGAGCCTTCCCAAGGTGTGGCCTCATGGTAGTAGGTGGTTGGGCCTTTGGAAAAAATGAACACAGTTTTTTAAGGGACCCTGGTTGATTCCTGTGAGTGTGAATTGTTATAAAGTAGCAAGTCTGACCCCAGAATCTCTCTGTTTCACCACCTACTTTTCTCATTTTTCAGCTACCTAACTTGAGACTTTCAGTCTACCAAACTGTGAGCTATTTCAACTCTTTTCTTTATGTTGCACATCTGGGTGTTTTGCTGTAGCAATACAAAATGGATCAATATATTTTATTTACCATTGTTTTGTTTTTTAAAAAGAGAAGATACTTTGAAGTGTGAATACAGAACAGGGGTGTTATCAATAGGCTTAAAAATTTAGTCCTTCTATTTCCTAGTATTTCTTCTGGTGATCTATAAACACAGTATACAGATACTTTGAACTACATCTTGTTGGCTAAAATGGAAATAGTGACACAAGGATGCTTTTATACTCTTTAAAAGTTAAAAAAATGTTAGGATAAAGGGTAATACATAAAGCCTTTTGTGTTAAGATACAAGTGGAAGAAGAGTGGCTTACTGGAGAGGTGAGAACTCCAGGCTGACTTCTTGGCTGGATTCTGACCCTGAAACCCAGTGTGACAATCATTTCATGGCCATGTGTACAGTCACTTCTGCCCTGAAACAGAGATGATTCTAGGAATGAGATGCTTCTACTGGAGTCAATGACCATGATGAAGGGTGATACCTATGAGCTCTCAGAACAAGAGAACATGCGTGTCAACTGGGCTATAAGGGAGCTGCGTTATTATTTTCTTTTCTTTCTTTTTAGCAGCAAGGAGGATGGCCAATTTTGTTTATTAACCAAGATTGTGACAATGCTGGCAACAATAATCAGGCCTGGACTTTTACAGGGGTCTGAATTTACAATCTCACCTTCAGACACAAGTTTTTAGAAGGCCCCATAGGTGTGGATGTATGTTGCCCTCATTCTCACTAGAAACAGACGTACCAAGGAAAGAGTAGAGCCTGGTCATTCAAAAGGATCCTGGGAGTTGGCAGGTGAGGAGCCTAATTTAGAAAACATGAAGCAATGCTGCAGCCTAGACTGGTAGAGAGAGAGCGGAGAGCTCATATGGGCAGAATCAGGATTATGGCGGAGTTGTTGCAGTAACTTCTGGGGTGAGCTTGGGAGCTACAGGCCTTGAGCAGGTAAGAGGCTTGGGATGAGGGCAGTAGTCAGTGAATCATTGAGTCTCTGAAGAACGTTGAGGTGTTTTTGTTATTGAAATTATAGATGTTGCTGAGAAATGACAGGACTTTGGAGGTCATTTCTGAAAGCATGGAGCCTATCTGGCCTCTCTGCCTCTCTTCCTTCTAAAGGTACATCTCTGTTTGCAATTGCAGAAACTTTGTCAAGAGACCAGGGCCCACTAGGGCCCATAGAGATATTGCTGAGTAAAGAGCAACAGAGAGGTGTTCATTTCCTCCCAGCTCTAGATCCTTCCTTAACTGTGCTTGGGTTTGTAGGTTGCAGGGCAGTCATTCTGTGGAATTCCAGCGTTTGAAAGATCAGTTATGACCTAGAGCAGGAAACCAGGGAATGGAAAGAACTGGAATTTGTTCTTTCTGAAAACAATCTCTGCTGGGATCCTGTCAGCTTTCACCCCACCTACTCCTGAGCCCTCCTTTCCTTACCTGCTCACCCATCCCCTGACTCTAACCACCTTATGTCTGTGAACAGTAGTGATACTCAGCCTGTGCTTGACTTGTTAATTAGATTCTTGCTGAGAGGAAAGTGATTCATTATCTATGTAGTTAGAGAATTGATTTCACAATACCCTAACTAGCAGAAGACTGAAGTTATTCTAAGACATTTGTATCTTTCCTTTCTGCCCTTAATACCTCTTTGAACTGTAAGACTTAGATTTTCCTTTGCGTGATTTTGTGCATGTGTGTGAATATGTATGTGTGTCTATATGTATGTTTGAGGTGTGTGTGTATGCATGTGTGTGTGTGTGTGTGTGTGTGTGTGTGTGTGTGTAAGGATTGTGTATGATGCATGTGTATATGTCTGAGAATGGATATGTGTGTATATACATGTGCATGTATTCACATGTGCATGTGGAAGTCAGAACACAACTTCATTCCTCAGGTACTGTCCATCTTTTTGAGAAAGGGCCTCTCACTAGCTTAGGGCTTCTCAGGTTAGGCAGAGTGGCCAGTCATAGAGTCTCAGGGATAAGTCTGTTGCTACCTCCCCAACACTGGGATTATAAACTAGTGCTACCAAACCAGGACTTTTTCAGCATGGATTCTGGAGATTGAACCAAAGTTCCTGTGCTTGCATGACAAACACTTTAAAACATCTCCAGCCAAATTACATGGTTTTTCCCATTGGCTCAGACTATGAAATAAAATACAAAAAAGCAGAGATCTCAGTTTGCTGTGAGACAATATTCCTTCAGAAACTGCTAGACTGTAATCTGCTAGTTTTAAGATCACGTATTTGATTTTCACATCATTAATTATTTTTATGTTTCTCTGACAATTACTTGATAGTAACAATTAGATGGTTTTAGTTTGCCTTACTGATTCAGAGTGTTTAGTGCATCTTTGGAAGCAAGCACATGGCAGAGCAGACATTCTATTAGGACACATGGAAAAGTACTATAGGAAGTGGCCAGAACAAGATATGGCTTCAGTAACCTACATCCTCCTTCTAGGCCCCACTGCTCACTTTTTACCACTCACAACCATACTATGTTTAGTCATCAAGAATTAACTCATTGATTAGATGTGAGCAGGAAAAAAAAGTATCACAGAACACAATGCCCAGCATTTCTCTGTCCTGTAAGTTCAATAGTCACTACTACGTACCACAATGCCTTAGAACCTTTAGGTTGCAAATAAGAAAAGAGAGAGGCCGAATCTGCTCAAACCCTACTCTACTGCAATTCAGGGCATCTTTAGAACAAGCAAATTTGATAGACATATGAAAGAGACTGTCAATCAATTAAGTGTTGTTGATTCACATGTTGTTAAGTATGCCTGACACACTGGGAATCTTACTAAAGAGTGGTAGACAGTAGTCCTCTTCTTTGAAAAAAAAATATGGTGTGATGGTAAATCTTGATTGGTAACTTGCTTTGGTTTGGAATCACCATTGAAACAAAACTCTGGGCATGTGCCTGTGAGAGAGTATTTAAATTAAATTAAGTTAATTGAGGTGAGAAGAGCCATTCTACATATAGACAGCATCAGTAAAGGAGAAAGCCAACAATTGCCAGCATTCTCCACTCTTTGCTTCCTGATTGTGTATGTATGCAATGTGACAGTTGCTCTCTTGAAGCCATGACTTTCCCGCATGCTGAGCTCTGCAACTATGAACAAAATTAATCCTTCCTTCCTTCCTTCCTTCCTTCCTTCCTTCCTTCCTTCCTTCCTTCCTTCCTCAAATTGCTTTTGTTAGGATTTTGAAACAGCATCAGGAAAAGTGGGAAATAGAATGTGTCTAGGAACCTTGGAGAACCACCTTAGGTAGTTTCTGGCAAATATGATAGAATCATCATGTTTGCAGAATAATCTGACTGCAAGCACAAGGAAGGGGGAGCTGCCACACTGCTGCTTTTGTAATTAGAGCAGGAGGAAGCACATGCACAAGTGAGGGTGTACTTTTTCTACCTATGCCAAGCAGGACAAACTCAAAGCTACCAGAATTCTAAGTGGGACATACCGCTTTGAAAAAAGGTCAAGAATTTTCTAGAGAGGTGAAATTTGAATTCAATTCTTTAAAAGTTACTCTAAAAACAAGGTATGTTTATCCACCAGCAATGATACATTTTTGAACCACCATATACAGTGAAAAAACACAAAAAATTTTTGAATTTTTTTAAATCCCCAGCATGTTACTCTTAGATTCAGGACAATTAGTATTCTCAGGGATTCTCAGAATAATATGTATGTTAAATATACTTCTACAATCTTCACACTATTATTTGAATAGCTAACATTGTTGTTTAAGGAATAAAATACATTCTACTTAGTAATAAGAAGAATTATAACTTGTAGGAATATTCAAAAAACAAAAAGCATAATTTAAAATTCAGGTCTCTCAGTACCGTAACAACCCTTCATGGAATCAATAGGTCATAGGACACAGAGAGTCATGGCAGGAATCCTTTGAAGCATCGTAGAGTGTAAGAACATAAGCTTCCTTTTCCTCATTTTCTATAACCAATGTGATCTTCACCTTTTAGGAAAAGGGCATTAAGAATTCTTCACATGTTGGCTGATGTCTGTGAGGAGTCTGATGGGTTCTGATGAACTCTGTCTAATACCAGAGGCATTGATGAAGAGGTCATAGGACATAGAGAGTCATGGCAGGAAGCCTCTGAGGCACTCTATGATCTATCTCCTGCAGCTTCTATAATTCCATGCCTCACTCAATCATTAAACTACTAAAAGCTGTCTTTGAGAGGTGACTACATAGCTCCGATGCAGGAAGCTCTGGGTTCACAAACCAGGTGTGTTGGTGATTTCTGTAATTTCAACACTCCTGAATTAGAGGCAGGAAGACCAGAATTTAAAGCCATCTTTCTTAGTCAGGATTATATTGCTTTGAAAAAAAAATCATTATCAAAAGAAACTTGGGGAGGAAAGGGCTTTTTTGACTTACACTTCCATATCACTGTTCATCATTGAAGGTAGTCAGGACAGGAATTCAAGCAAGGCAGGAACCTGGAGACAGGAACTGGTGCAGAGACCATGAAAGACTGCTGCTTACTGGCTTGCTTCCCATGGCTTGCTCAGCCTGGTTTCTTCTAGAAGCCTAGGAGTGGCACCACACACAATGGGCTGGGCTCTTCCTTATCAACCACTAATTAAGGAAATGCTTTTAAGTCCAGACTCGTGGAAACATTTTCTTGATTAAGGTTTCCTCCTTTCAAATAATTCCAGTTTATGTGTCAAATTGACCTAAGACTAGCCAGCACAACATTCTCTGCTATGGAGCCACTTCTAATTCATCCCAGACTATATGAAGCCCTATCTTAATAAAATAAAGTAAGGGTGAGTACTGTTGCAAATGCATACACTCATAGAGACTGAGGTAGGAGTACTGTTGGAAGTTCTCGTGCAGCCTAAAAAAGGGACTAAAATATCAAAAAAGGGGGACTAAATAGAATTAAAATAAATAAAATTAAAACAGAGGAGCACTTATGCTGTCCTGTGTTTTATTTAGGATTTTATATGTTCCCTGATAGCCATGGCAATGGTATTTAGAATGACTCTGTATAGCTGATGCTCAGTTCATTTCTCTTGATGGAGAATAAACTTCAAGATGTCAAGGGGATCAAGTACATAATTGCTATAAAATAAAGTATCTAGCATGCTGGGATATCAATGTTTTACCAGTTTGCCTTTTTTAAAAAAGAGGTCACACTGTGCGACATAATGACTTTGAACTTATAATTCTCCTACCTCAGTAACCTGAATGCTGGGAGCTAGGGTAACAAGTGCATATCACTGTACTTGGAAAAATTTGACTTCTTCTGGTGACTGAAGGGTTAAATTTCCCTCACGTGTTGTCTGTACATATACAAGATAAACATTTACAAAGCCAAGGAGTGAAAGCACAAATGTGTCATGAGGTCTGACATAGAACATCCTTCATCCACCTTGGGAACACTGCCCTAGAGGTTTGAGAGGTGGAGGGTACATATGGGAAGGCTCATGGGAACAGGGAAAGAATTTGAATCTGATTTCTCATATTTCAAAGTATGAACCCAAACACCAGACAAGTATGAAACATCTAGTTGCTACCTGGGATGATTTGAATAGCAATGGCCTACATAGGCTTATAGATTTAAATGGTTGGTTATTAGGATTGGTTATTAGGAAGTGGTACTACTTGACAGAGATTAGACATGTCTGTCTGTCGCTGTCATCCTTTCTCCCGCACTTAATGTTTTCTTTTATAAGAGTTGTCATGGTCATGGTGTTTCTTTGGAGCCATAGAACAGTGACTAAGACAGTACCTTTTTGAGGTAAAATCACTAAGGACCATACTTCTATTCTCTTGATGATCATTGTAGGGCACCCAGACTCCCTCACGGCATGTGCACTTTTATTACTGTTCCCCAGTCTTATTATTTCTTCTAAAAATATCTTAAGGGTATGTATTGGATATTGAATATATTATACTCCATCTTTTTCAGCACTCCACAGTCACAGACCCCTTTGTTCTCCTGGACATTGTCATCTGCCTACGATCATCTCATATATATGTATGATTTCATATGATTATATTAAAAATTCAAGGAACCACACATGAGAGAAACACATGATATTAGTCTTTCTGTGACTGACTTAGTGTGATTAATGTCTCCAGTTGCCTCCATTTCTCTTCAAATGACATGGCTTCATTCTTCTGAAAAACAAACACTGCATAAATGGTTTCCTGAGGTTCTGAGTGTAAGTGACACTTGAGTGCTTAAGATTTATACTGGGTGTCTTCCTGCATCTGGAGCTGACCTGGTCTCACATATCTGTACCCAGATCCCCTGGAGAGAAAGCAGGACTCTTAAAAGTGTAACAATCCTGAGAGCACAAAGGGAGACCACTATTTCTGCTCACATTTCTGGCCCAAGAAGAACCTGCCTGGAGACCTCTGGACACAGAAACTGAGTAAGAGTCTGGGACAGGATCCTACTGGTTTCTGCCTGCACCCAGAGCTAGCCCTGTGACAGATCCCTCTGGGAAAAAGCTGGTCTCTAGGAGTGCTCACACACAGAATTAATCAATCCACTGTCAGAGACAGCAATACTAGCTAATATCAGAGATAACCAGATGGTGAGAGGTAAGCACAGGAACCTAAACAAGAGAAACCAAGACTACTTGGCATCATCAGAGCCCAGTTCTCCCACCAAAGTAAATAATGGATATACCAACACACCAGACAAGCAAGATTTGGATTTAAAGTCACATCTCATGATGATAATAAAGGACTTTAAGAAGGACATAAATAATTCCCTTAAACAAATACAGGACAACACAGGTATACAAGTAGAAATACTTAAAGAGGAAACACAAAAATCCCTTAAAGAATTACAGGAAAACACAACCAAACAAGTAAAGAAATTGAACAAAACCATCCAGAATCTAAAAATGGAAATACAAACAGTAAAGAAATCACAAAGGGAGACAACCCTGGAGATAGAAAACCTAGGAAAGAGATAAAGAGTCATAGACTTGAGCATTACCAACAGAATACAATCTTAGGGGCAGAAGATACCATAGAAAACATTGACACAACCATCAAAGAAAATGTAAAATGCAAAAAGTTCCTAACCCAAAACATCAAAGAAATCCAGGACACAATGAGAAGATCAAACTTAAGCATAATAGGTATAGAAGAGAATGAAGACTCCCAATGTAAAGGGCCAGTAAATATCTTCAACAAAATTAAAGAACAAAATTTCCCTAACATAAAGAATGACATCCCCATAAACATACAAGAAGCCTACATAACTCCAAATAGACTGGACCATAAAAGAAATTATTCCTATCGAATAATAGTCAAAACACCAAACACACAAAACAAAGAAAGAATATTAAAACTAGTAAGGGAAAAAAGTCAAGTTATAAATAAAGGCAGACCTATCAGAATTAAACTACACATCTCACCAGAGACTATAAAAGTTAGAGGATCCTGGGCAGATGTCATACAGACCCTAAGAGAACACAAATGCCCACCCAGGCTACTATATCCAGCAAAACTCTCAATTAATATAGATGGAGAAACCAAGATATTCCAAAACCAAATTCACACAATATCTTTCTACAAATCCAGCTCTATAAAGAATAAGACATGGAAATCTCTAATACGAGGAGGGAAACCTTACCCTAGAATAAGCAAAATGTAATCTTGTTGCAACAACCCAAAAAGAAGATAGCCACACAAAATAATTCCACCTCTAACAATAAAATAACAGGAAACAACAATTATTGGTCCCTAATATCTCTCAATATCAATGGACTCAATTCCCAAATAAAAAGACAGAGACTAACAAACTGGATACATAAAAAGGACCCAAAATTTTGCTGCAAACAGGAAACATACATCACTGACAGACAGACACTACTTCATAGTAAAGACTGGAAAACAATTTTCCAAGCAAATGGTCCCAAGAAACAAGCTGGAGTAGCCATTCAAATATCAAATAAAATGGAATTTCAACCAAAATCTATCCAAAAAGATAAGGCAGGACATTTCATACCTAAATTTTTAAAGTAAAAATCCACCAAGATAAACTCTCAATTCTGAATGTCTATGCTCCAAATGCAAGGGTAACCACATTCATAAAAGAAACTTTACTAAAGCCCAAAGCATACATTTCACCACAAATAATAACAGTAGGAGAGTTCAACACATTACTCTTATCAAAGGATACATAATGGAAAAAGAAATTAAACACAGACACTGTGAAATTAACAGAAGGTATGGACCAAATGGATTTAACAGATGTCTATAGAACATTTCATCCTAAAACAAAAACAAATATAATTTCTTCACAGCACCTCATGGTACCTTCTTCAAAATTGACCATATAATTGGTCACAAAAGAGGCCTCAACAGATACAAGAAGATTGACATAATCCTTTGCACCCTATCAAATCACCATGGACTAAGGTTGGTCTTCAATAACAAAAATGACAGAAACCCTGCATAGACATGGAAGCCGAGCAATGTTCTACCCAATGATAACTTGGCCAAAGAAGAAATAAAGAAAAAAATTAAATTAAAGACTTTTTAGAATTTAATGAAAATGAAGGTACACCATACCCAAACTTATGGGACACAATGAAAGCAGTGCTAAGAGGAAAACTCTTCCCCATAAAACCAGATACACTGAAATCAATAGAAGAAAAAAGTGGGGGAAAGCCTTGAACACGTGGGCACTTGGGGACATTTCCTGAACAGATCACCAATGGCTTATTCTCTAAAATCATGATTTGATAAATGTGACTTCACAAAATTGCAAAGCTTCTGTAAGGCAAAGGCTGTCACTAGGATAAAATGGCAACCAACAGATTGGGAAAAGATCTTTACCAATCCTGTATTGGATAGAGGGCTAATATCTAATATATACAAAAACTTAAGAAGATAGACTCCAGAGAATCAAATAACCCTATTAAAAATGGGATACTGAGCTAAACGAAAAATTCTCAGCTGGGGAATATCAATCAAATGACTTAGAAGTACCTAAAGAAATGTTCAACATTTTTAGTCATCAGGGAAAATCAAATCAAAATAACCCTGAGATTCTACCTCACACCAGTCAGAATGGCTAAGATCAAAAACTCAGGTGACAGCAGATGCTGGTAAAGATGTGGAGAAAGAGGAACAGTCTTCCATTGTTGGGGAGATTGCAAGTTAGTACAACCACTTTGGATATCAGTCTGGAGGTGTCTCAGAAAAGTGGATATAGTCCTACCTGAGGACCCAGGTATACCACTCCTGGGCATATACCCAAAAGTGCTCCAACATAGAACAAGGACACATGCTCCACCTTGTTCATAGCTGTCTTATCTATAATCACCAGAAGCTAGAAAGAACTCAGATGTCCTCCAACAGAGTAATGGATATAGAAACTGTGGTACATCTACACAATGGAGTACAACTCAGCTATTAAAAACAATGACTTCGTCTCTGCACCCAAATCCCGTGGAAGGGAGAGCTAAACCTTCAGAGAGGCAGACATGCCTGGGAAACCAGAAGAGACTGCACTCTGCTTACATTACTGATTCCAGAAGAAAACACCAAACGCCATCTGGAACCCTGGTGCACGGAAGCAACCGGAAAGGGTGGCACAGATCTTCCTGGTTGCTGCGGCCGTGGAGAGCTCATAAGCAACACCCCATGAGCAAACTTGAGCCTCAGGACCACAGGTAAGACCAACTTTTCTGCTGCAAGTGGCCTGCCTGGTGAACTCAAGACACAGGCCCACAGGAACAGCTGAAGACCTGTAGATAGGAAAAACTACACGCCCGAAAGCATAACACTCTGTCCCCATAACTGGCTGAAAGAAAACAGGAAAACAGGTCTACTGCACTCCTGACACACAGGCTTATAAGACAGTCTAGCCACTGTCAGAAATAGCAGAACAAAGTAACACTAGAGATAATCTGATGGTGAGAGGCAAGCGCAGGAACCCAAGCAACAGAAACCAAGACTACATGGCATCATCGGAGCCCAATTCTCCCACCAAAGCAAACACAGAATATCCAAACACACCAGAAAAGCAAGATCTAGTTTCAAAATCATATTTGATCATGATGCTGGAGGACTTCAAGAAAGACGTGAAGAACTCCCTTAGAGAACAAGTAGAAGCCTACAGAGAGGAATTGCAAAAATCCCTGAAAGAATTCCAGGAAAACATAAACAAGTAGAAGCCCATAGAGAGGAGTCACAAAAATCCCTGAAAGAATTCCAGGAAAACACAATCAAACAGTTGAAGGAATTAAAAATGGAAATAGAAGCAATCAAGAAAGAACACATGGAAACAACCCTGGATATAGAAAACCAAAAGAAGAGACAAGGAGCTGTAGATACAAGCTTCACCAACAGAATACAAGAGATGGAAGAGAGAATCTCAGGAGCAGAAGATTCCATAAAATCATCGACTCAACTGTCAAAGATAATGTAAAGTGGAAAAAGCTACTGGTCCAAAACATACAGGAAATCCAGGACTCAATGAGAAGATCAAACCTAAGGATAATAGGTATAGAAGAGAGTGAAGACTCCCAGCTCAAAGGACCAGTAAATATCTTCAACAAAATCATAGAAGAAAACTTCCCTAACCTAAAGAAAGAGATACCCATAAGCATACAAGAAGCCTACAGAACTCCAAATAGATTGGACCAGAAAAGAAACTCCTCCCGTCACATAATAGTCAAAACACCAAACGCACAAAATAAAGAAAGAATATTAAAAGCAGTAAGGGAAAGAGGTCAAGTAACATATAAAGGCAGACCTATCAGAATCACACCAGACTTTTCACCAGAAACTATGAAGGCCAGAAGATCCTGGACAGATGTCATACAGACCCTAAGAGAACACAAATGCCAGCCCAGGTTACTGTATCCTGCAAAACTCTCAATTAACATAGATGGAGAAACCAAGATATTCCATGACAAAACCAAATTTACACAATATCTTTCTACAAATCCAGAACTACAAAGGATAATAAATGGTAAAGCCCAACATAAGGAGGCAAGCTATACCCTAGAAGAAGCAAGAAACTAATCGTCTTGGCAACAAAACAAAGAGAAGAAAAGCACACAAACATAACCTCACATCCAAATATGAATATAACAGGAAGCAAGAATCACTATTCCTTAATATCTCTCAACATCAATGGCCTCAACTCTCCAATAAAAAGACATAGATTAACAAACTGGATACGCAACGAGGACCCTGCATTTTGCTGCCTACAGGAAACACACCTCAGAGACAAAGACAGACACTACCTCAGAGTGAAAGGCTGGAAAACAACTTTCCAAGAAAATGGTCAGAAGAAGCAAGCTGGAGTAGCCATTCTAATATCAAATAAAATCAATTTTCAACTAAAAGTCATCAAAAAAGATAAGGAAGGACACTTCATGCTCATCAAAGGAAAAGTCCACCAAGATGAACTCTCAATCCTAAATATCTATGCCCCAAATACAAGGGCACCTACATACGTAAAAGAAACCTTACTAAAGCTCAAAACACACATTGCACCTCACACAATAATAGTAGGAGATTTCAACACCCCACTCTCATCAATGAACAGATCATGGAAACAGAAATTAAACAGAGACGTAGACACACTAAGAGAAGTCATGAGCCAAATGGACTAAACAGATATTTATAGAACATTCTATCCTAAAGCAAAAGGATATACCTTCTTCTCAGCTCCTCATGGTACTTTCTCCAAAATTGACCATATAATTGGTCAAAACACGGGCCTCAACAGGTACAGAAAGATAGAAATAATCCCATGCGTGCTATCAGACCACCACGGCCTAAAGCTGGTCTTCAGTAATAATAAGGGAAGAATGCCCACATATACGTGGAAATTGAACAATGCTCTACTCAATGATAACCTGGTCAAGGAAGAAATAAAGAAAGAAATTAAAAACTTTTTAGAATTTAATGAAAATGAAGGTACAACATACCCAAACTTATGGGACACGATGAAAGCTGTGCTAAGAGGAAAACTCATAGCGCTGAGTGCCTGCAGAAAGAAACAGGAAAGAGCATATGTCACCAGCTTGACAACACACCTAAAAGCTCTAGAACAAAAAGAAGCAAATACACCCAGGAGGAGTAGAAGGCAGGAAATAATCAAACTTAGAGCGCAAATCAACCAAGTAGAAACAAAAAGGACCATAGAAAGAACCAACAGAAGCAAAAGTTGGTTCTTTGAGAAAATCAACAAGATAGATAAACCCCTAGCCAGACTAACGAGAGGACACAGAGAGTGTGTCCAAATTAACAAAATCAGAAATGAAAAGGGAGACATAACTACAGATTCAGAGGAAATTCAAAAATCATCAGATCTTACTATAAAAGCCTATATTCAACAAAACTTGAAAATCTGCAGGAAATGGACAATTTCCTAGACAGATACCAGGTACCCGAAGTTAAATCAGGAACAGATAAACCAGTTAAACAACCCCATAACTCCTAAGGAAATAGAAAGTCATTAAAGGTCTCCCAACCAAAAAGAGCCCAGGTCCAGATGGGTTTAGTGCAGAATTCTATCAGACCTTCATAGAAGACCTTATACCAATATTATCCAAACTATTCCACAAAATTGAAACAGATGGAGCACTACCGAATTCCTTCTATGAAGCCACAATTACTCTTATACCTAAACCACACAAAGACCCAACAAAGAAAGAGAACTTCAGACCAATTTCCCTTATGAATATCGATGCAAAAATACTCAATAAAATTCTGGCAAACCGAATCCAAGAGCACATCAAAACAATCATCCACCATGATCAAGTAGGCTTCATCCCAGGCATGCAGGGATGGTTTAATATATGGAAAACCATCTGTGTAATTCATTATATAAACAAACTGAAAGAACAAAACCACATGATCATTTCATTAGATGCTGAGAAAGCATTTGACAAAATTCAACACCCTTCATGATAAAAGTCCTGGAAAGAATAGGAATTCAAGGCCCATACCTAAACATAGTAAAAGCCATATACAGCAAACCAGTGGCTAACATTAAACTAAATGGAGAGAAACTTGAAGCAATCCCACTAAAATCAGGGACTAGACAAGGCTGCCCACTCTCCCTACTTATTCAATATAGTTCTTGAAGTTCTAGCCAGAGCAATCAGACAACAAAAAGGAGGTCAAGGGGATACAGATCGGAAAAAGAAGAAGTCAAAAATATCACTATTTGCAGATGATATGATAGTATATTTAAGTGATCCCAAAAGTTCCACCAGAGAACTACTAAAGCTGATAAACACCTTCAGCAAAGTGGCTGGGTATAAAATTAACTCAAATAAATCAGTAGCCTTCCTCTACACAAAAGAGAAACAAGCCGAGGAAGAAATTGGGGAAACGACACCCTTCATAATAGACCCAAATAATATAAAAAAGTACCTCGGTGTGACTTTAACCAAGCAAGTAAAAGATCTGTACAATAAGAACTTCAAGACACTGAAGAAAAAGTTGAAGAAGACCTCAGAAGATGGAAAGATCTCCCATGCTCATGGATTGGCAGGATTAATATAGTAAAATGGCCATTTTACCAAAAAAGCGATCTACAGATTCAATGCAATCCCCATCAAAATACCAATCCAATTCTTCAAAAGAGTTAGACAGAACAATTTGCAAATTCATCTGGAATAACAAAAACCCAGGATAGCTAAAACTATCCTCAACAATAAAAGGACTTCAGGGGGAATCACTATCCCTGAACTCAAGCAGTATTACAGAGCAATAGTGATAAAAAACTGCATGGTATTGGTACAGAGACAGACAGATAGACCAATGGAACAGAATTGAAGACCCAGAAATGAACCCACACACCTATGGGCACTTGATTTTTGACAAAGGAGCCAAAACCATCCAATGGAAAAAAGATAGCATTTTCAGCAAATGGTGCTGGTTCAACTGGAGGTCAACATGTAGAAGAATGCAGATCGATCCATGCTTATCACCCTGTATAAAGCTTAAGTCCAAGTGGATCAAGGACCTCCACATCAAACCAGATACACTCAAACTAATAGAAGAAAAACTAGGGAAGCATTTGGAACACATGGGCACTGGAAAAAATTTCCTGAACAAAACACCAATGGCTTATGCTCTAAGATCAAGAATCGACAAATGGGATCTCATAAAACTGCAAACCTTCTGTAAGGCAAAGGACACTGTGGTTAGGACAAAACGGCAACCAACAGATTGGGAAAAGATCTTTACCAATCCTACAACAGATAGAGGCCTTATATCCAAAATATACAAAGAACTCAAGAAGTTAGACTGTAGGGAGACAAATAACCCTATTAAAAATGGGGTTCAGAGCGAAAGGAAGAATTCACAGCTGAAGAATGCCGAATGGCTGAGAAATACCTGAAGAAATGTTCAACATCTTTAGTCATAAGGGAAATGCAAATCAAAACAACCCTGAGATTTTACCTCACATTAGTGAGAATGGCTAAGTTCAAAAACTAAGTGACAGCAAATGCTGGCGAGGATGCGGAGAAGGAGGAACACTCCTCCATTGTTGGTGGGATTGCAGACTGGTACAACCATTCTGGAAATCAGTCTGGAGGTTCCTCAGAAAATTGGACATTGAACTACCTGAGGATCCAGCTATACCTCTCTTGGGCATATACCCAAAAGATGCCCCAACATATAAAACAGACACGTGCTCCACTATGTTCATAGCAGCCTTATTTATAATAGCCAGAAGCTAGAAAGAACCCATATTCCCTTCAACAGAAGAATGGATACAGAAAATGTGGTACATCTACACAATGGAATATTACTCAGCTATCAAAAACAATGACTTTATGAAATTCGTAGGCAAATGGTTGGAACTGGAAAATATCATCCTGAGTGAGGTAACCCAATCACAGAAAAACACACATGCTATGCACTCATTGATAAGTGGCTAATAGCCCAAATGCTTGAATTACCCTAGATGCCTAGAACAAATGAAACTCAAGACGGATGATCAAAATGTGAATGCTTCACTCCTTCTTTAAAAGGGAACAAGAATACCCTTGGCAGGGAAGAGAGAGGCAAAAGATTAAAACAGAGACAGAAGGAACACCCATTCAGAGCCTGCCCCACATGTGGCCCATACATATACAGCCATCCAATTAGACAAGATGGACGAAGCAAAGAAGTGCAGGCCAACAGGAGCCGGATGTCGATCGCTCCTGAGAGACACAGCCAGAATACAGCAAATACAGAGGCGAATGCCAGCAGCAAACCACTGAACTGAGAACGGGACCCCCATTGAAGGAATCAGAGAAAGAACTCAAAGAGCTTGAAGGAGCTGGAGACCCCTTATGAACAACTATGCCAAGCAACCAGAGCTTCCATGGACTAAGCCACTACCTAAAGACTATACATGGACTGACCCTGGACTCTGACCTCATAGGTAGCAATGAATATTCTAGTAAGATCACCAGTGGAAGGGAAGCCCTTGGTCCTGCTAAGACTGAACCCCCAGTGAGCGTGATTGTTGGGGGGGGGCGGCAATGGGGGGAGGATGGGGAGGGAACACTCATAAAGAAAGGGAGGGGGAGGGATTAGGGGGATTAGTAATCCGGGAAAGGGAATAACACTCGAAATGCAAATAAGAAATACTCAAGTTAATAAAAACAAACAAACAAAAAAAAAACAAAACAAAAAACAAGAAATGACTTCATGAAATTATTAGGCAAATGGATGGAACTATAGAATATCATCATTAGTGAAGTAATCCAGTCACAAATATATATATATAATATATATATATATATATATATATATATATATATATATATATATACCAACCCACACATGGTATGCAGTCACTGATAGGTGGAAATTAGCCCAACAGCTTGGATTACCCAAGATAAAATCTACAGACCACATGCAGCTGAAGAAGGATGACCAAAGTGCGGATTCTTCAGTCCTTCTTAGAAGTGGGAAAAATATCCATAGGAGAAGATAAGGAGACAAAGTTTGGAGTAGAGTTGGAAGAAATGGCCATTCAGAGACTGCCTCACCTGGATATCCAGCCCGTATATATACAGCCACCAAACCTAGACAATATGGATGAAATGCTATTATTTGAGCATGACATAGTCAATGTAGTCCTGACCTCAGAGGAACTGCAGCTGCCTGAAATGGGACGACACAGGACTAGGCCTGTCTAATGTTGATCATTGGTCGGGAGAATGTGGTCCTTTGAATATGCTTGGCCCACAGAGGGTGGCACTATTAGGAGGCATGGCTTTGTTAGAATAGGTTGTCTTTGTTAGAGGAAGTGTGCCACTGTGGGTGTGGGCTTTGAGGTTCTATGCTTAAGGTTCACCCCCAGTGGAAGAAAGTCTCCTGGCTGCCTTTGGATCATAATGCAGAACTCTTAGTTCCTTCTCCACTACTGTGTCTTCTTAGATCCTGCCATGTTTCCCACCATGATAATAATGAACTAAATGTCTGAAACCACAAGCTGTCCCTGATTAAATGTTGTCTTTTATAAGACTTGCTATGGTCAAGGTGTCTCTTCACAGTAATGGAAACCCTAACTAAGGGGCTTTTCCCTTGCTAAACCATTGGCTACTGATGAATTCATTTCATTTGAGAACACACTGATAAGCACTGGAGTCCAGTGGATGGTTCCAAACCCATGTTCATATAGACAGTGCTGGTTAAACTCAGGGAGTCAGAAAATAAAACAGAGAAGCCTGACTGCCAGACCAGCACTTGTGTAGACGCATGGTGACATGACAATGATGTGGAGACATTAAGAAGTAGGGGTGGTAATAATCAGAGTGCACTAGACACACATATATCAAAGAACAAATGTAATAGAAATGATAAAAATGTCATTGTGTACATTCGCCACATTTTCTTTATCCATTCCTCTGTGCTTTTAACATTTCTAGCTCCAATGGGACCCAGTTTTCAGGTCAGGAAGGGCTGTGTAGGCACCACCATGCGTTGTCTTGTGCACTCCACACAGAGCTTCAATTGCTCTCACAGTTTACAGACAAATTACTTCCGTTTTTGTTTGGACTTTCTAGTAGTTGCAGTTTGAATAAATATTAAAATTACTTGTTTGATACTATTGAGAGCAGAGGAACTTTCAGTTGCTCCCAGTGACTGTGCCTGCTGACTGCCTCTGCTCTAAGGGAAGCCTAACTCCCTCTTCAGGCACCAGTGAGTGGTCTCAGGAAACAGGCCAGCCAGTGTCTCTAGTTGCACCACCTCCCAAGGGACATATCTCATTGTCCCCTGGCAGATTCTGAACCTGGACTTCACTCACAATGTGTGCAATCCAATTCTAATGGAGGCCGATTCCAGTCTCCACTTTGATATTTTCTGTCCTGCCTCACTGAACACCAACTCTGTTTCCTGAAAGCTGTCCTCAACTCTGCCCCAGGGGCTGCCTGGTGATGAAGTTTAGTTTCAATTTTCTTTCTCAAACCTTATTGACCTGGCTCTACACTCCTTGGTTGCTGACAAACGAACAATAAACTCATTGAAGCCCATGGTGAGATTCTTTTTTCTCCCTTTTCACTTTTGACTTTTTTGGTGTGTGATATGTGTGTTCAAGTGTATACACATTCTAGGGTTTGAAGTTTGGTGTTTTCTTAGACCATGTTCCACCTTTTGTGGTGATGGAACAGAGTCTTTAATTACATCTGGACCTCACCATATCTGGCTAGATTGGCTGTCCTATGGGACCAGAGACCTGCCTCTCTCTGCCCTCGAGCCAACACTGGGATTGCAAGGGTGCTGCATGCCTATCCTTTTCATGGGTGCTGGGGATCTGGTCTAATGCTGGCACCACAGGAACTTTATCCCTGGAACCAGCTCTCTATCCTTTACATTCCTTTTTGGGCAACATTAGTATAACAGTGAAATGACAAAGGAATAGTATAAGAATAAGGGAAGGTCCAAGAAATGATGCATCCAAGAAGGAAAGAACATGAAGGCATGCTAAATGATGCCCACAAGTCAGGTTCTCAGATGCAGTAGGTATGCAGTTAATATCCTATGATCTCACCAGAGAGAAGGATGAATTTGGGGAAAGAATAGTCGTGTTGACTACCAGCCCTGGAGTTCAGGTATTCAGAAGACATTTTTTAATAAGAGAAGTTATACATTCTTTCTATCTTCCACCAGACACTGCCTAAATTACTTCACCCTCAAAATCCCACAAGACTCAAACCACATCCCACAGTACCGTGCGCAGTGAACACTTCAGCTTCCACTACTCCTGTGTCCAAGGCACTGGCAACACCTGTACTGTGAGAACATGTGCCAGCAATCCACAGAGCAGTGTGGCTATGTCTAAATCTGGCTAGCTTTGAGACATGGACCTGAAGACCTAGAAAGAGATCAGGGTAGGCAGAGTCCTAATCCTGTGCATTAAATCACCACTGTCTCCAGCCTGAGTGGCAGACTTCCAGAAATATTAGGGAATACATTTCTAAATGTCAGGGTGAGGCAAGGTACGATTTGTAAATGCATCGTTGTGGCTCCTATTGCTTTTAGCCCTAATTTTTTTAATCTCCAAGAAAGAAATAAAAAGGGTGGTTCCAATAAGAATTAGGGTTTAAATAAAACCAGGATAGATCTTTCTTGGATAATTTGTCACAATGTAGAATTTTTAATCTAATTTTGGCTATTTATTTATTTATTTAGAATCTGAACTCACCTAACAAGTAAATATCATTAGTAATATTCTTATGTGCGACACTTGCATACACACTCATGCTCACACACATGAATAAGCACTCAGATTTCCACATAAACAAAGCACAATTTTAAAAAACTTAGATCAATTACTATTAAAATAAGAACACGCTTAAATTTTCTTAATTTGAGATGTATTTCCACTGATTTAGAAATGCTTCTCACGTAACATGTGTAAAGTATTAAAACTCTTCTCAGCTTTTGTAAGAAAGTTTTCTATTGAGAGTGACAATAAAACTCAGAACAATTCTTAGCTGATTCAAAGTGTCTAGCTTGCTGTCTCTAATGAGTGTCATATAACAGAGCTAAGAGATTTTTTTATAGGGCTCCTCAAAGTTCTAGAATCAAGGTACTAACCAAGGAGTCAGTTTTCAAAAATCAGAAATGTGGAATCAGCTATGAACTATTTTTTATTCACCAATATCTTTAGTTTCTATTGCTGTGATGGGAAGTCTGGGTTTCTATTCCTGCACAAACATCAGGACCAAGAAGCAAGTTTGGGAGGAAAGGGTTTATTTAGCTTACACTTCCTCATTGCTGGTCACCACCTAAGGAAGTCAGGACTGGAACTCAAACAGGTCAGGGAGCAGGAGCTGATGCAGAAACCATGGGGAAATGTTACTGGTTTGCCTCCCCTGTCTTGCTCAGCTTGCTCTCTTATAGAACCCAAGCCCAGAGATAGCACCACCAACAATGGGCGCGGTCCTCCCCACTTGATTACTAGTTGAGAAAATGCCTTACAGCTGGGTCTCATGGAAGCATTTCCTCAACTGAGGTTCCTTTCTCTGTGATAACTTTAGCTTGTGTCAAGTTGATACATAAAACCAGCCAGTACACAGGGTTTTTGGCTTACACATCCTGATCACAGTCTACCATTGAGGAAAATCAGGGCAGGAACTCAAGATAGGAACATGGAGGCAGGAACTAAAGCATAGGCCATGGAGGAGTGGTGCTTACTAGCATGCTCCTCCTGACTTGATCAGTATGCTTTCTTATACACCCTAGGACCACCTGTCCAGAAATGGCACTGTTTGTAGTGAACTGGGCCGTTCCACACCAATTATTAATTAAAAAATGGCCCACAGGCTTGGTTACATGCCAATCTGATGATGGTGTTTTCTCATTTGAGGTCTTCTCTTTCCATATGTGTCATACATTGTGTCAACAAACAAAACCTAACTTAAATAGATAATGAGAAACACCAGTCAGGAACCACAGCTACATTTCTGCCTTGGTTTTAGCCTGTGAGATAACAGTTGTGAATAGATTCTTTGATCACCTGATATTGGGGATCTTTCTTAGTTCCATATAGTTTTTATTTCATAGTATGAAAGACATAGACAAAGAACCTCCAACAAACCATGGTTCTTTTAAAAGAGCAAGAAAACTTAGAGTTCCTAGTTCCAGTGATGGGTTAGAAGGGGAAAGTATATAAACCAGAAAATATAAAGTTAAGACTTATTATTGAGGAAAAAGAATTCATAGACATCATTTTTTTCTATCCTTGTATGAGTGCATATGTGTGCAAGTGCCCTTGTATTCACATATGTATTGACACATGAATGTATTCACACATGAATATATATAAATGAATATATATATATATATATTTTTTTGAGACAAGATCTCTCATTGAGACCTGGAGCTTACCAATTAGAGTAGGCTGGGTGACCAAGGACTTCCAAGTATTTATTTATCTCTGTTTCCCCAAAGCTGGAATTTGAAGCATATGTTACTGCACATGCTTTTCTGTTTCATATTTGTTGCTCTAATAAACTACCATTTCCAAAATTTGTCATAAAATCGGACACAAAGTAAGCTTCAACCAATAAAGAAATTTGAAATAATCCCATGCATCCTATCTGACCACCACTGACTAAGGCTCATCTTCAACAACAGTAAAAACAACAGGAAGCCCAATACACATGGAAGTTGAACAACTATCTACTCAATGATAAGTTGGTCAGGAAGAAGGAATAAAGAAAGAAATTAAAGACTTTTTAGAATTTAATCAAAATGAAGGTAAAATATACCCAAACTTATGGGTCATAATGAAAGCGGTGCTAAAAGGGAAACTCTTATCTCTGAGTGCTTCCATAAAGAAATTGGAAAGAGCATACACCAGCAGTTTAACAGCACATCTGACAGCTATAGAACAAAAAGAAGCAAATATACCCTAGAGGATTAGATGGCAGGACATATTCAAACTCAGGGCTGAAATCAACTAAGTAGAAACAAAGAGAACTATACAAAAATATCAACAAGACCAGGAGCTGGTTCTTTGAGAAAATCAACAAGATAGATATAATCTTAGCCAGACTAACCAGAGGGCACAGAGAAAGTATCCAAATTAATAAATTCAGAAATTAAAATAGAGAAATAATAACAGAAACTGAAGAAATTAAAAACAATATCATCAGATCCTACTACAAAAGCCTATACTCAACAAAACTGGAAAATCTGGATGAAATGGACAACTTTTTAGACAGATACCAGGTACCAAAGTTAAATCAGGTTCAGATAAACCATCTAAACAGTCCCATAACCCCTAAAGAAATAGAAGCAGTCATTAAAAGTCTCCCAACCAAAACATCCCCAGGACTAGATGGGTTTAATGTAGAATTCTACCAGACCTTCAAAGAAGACCTAATATCAATACTTCTCAAAATATTTCATAAAATAGAAACAGAAGGAACACTACCCAATTCTTTCTATAAAGTCACAGTTACACTAACCACACAAAGACTCAACAAAAAATGAGAACTTCAAACCAATTTCCTTCATAAATATTGATGGCAAAATATTCAGTAAAATTTTTGCAAACCAAATCCTAGAACACATCAAAACTATCATTCACCATGATAAAGTAGGCTTCATCCCAGTGATGCAGGGATAGTTCAATATATGGTAATCAATCAAATTAATCCACCACATAAATAAACTAAAAAAAAAAACACATGATCATCTCATTAGATGCTGTAAAAGCCTTTGACAAAAACCAACACTGGTTTATTCTAAAAGTATTGGGGAGAATGGGAATTCAAGTTTCATACCTACATGTTAAGAAAAGCAATATATAGCCACCCAATAGCCAACATAAAATTAAATGGAGAGAAAGTTGAAGCAATCCCACTAAATCAGGGGCAAGACAAGGCTGCCCACTGTCCCCCTATCTTCAATATAGTACATGAAGTTCTAGCCAGATCAATTAGACAACAATAGGAGAACAACGGGAAATTGGAAAGACCATAATTTACACAAAGAAATCTTTGAGAGAACGCCTGCAGCTGATATACTACTTCAGCAAAGTGGCTTGATACAACATTAACTCAAACAAATCAGTAGTTTTCCTCTACTCAAAAGATAAACTGACTGAGAAAAAAATTAGGGAAATAACACCTTTTACAATAATCACAAATAATATGAAATATCTTGGTGTGACACTAACCACGCCAGTAAAAGATCTTCAAGATCGTCAAGTCTCCGAAGAAATTGAAGAAGACCTCAGAAGCTGGAATGATCTTCCGTGTTCATGGATCAGCAGGATTAACATAGTAAAAATGACCATGTTACCAAAACCAATCTAAGATTCAATGCAATCCCCATCAAAATTCCAACTCAATTCTTCACAGAGATAGAAAACAATGCATAAATTTATCTGAAATAACAAAAAACTTAGGATATCAAAAAACATTCTCAATAATAAAAGAACTTCTGGGGAAATCACCATCCATGACCTCATGATATACTACTGAGCAAATCCCACATGGTATTGGGACAGAGACAGGTAGGTAGATGAATGGAATAGAATTGAAGACCCAGAAATGAACCCACACACCTATGGCCATTTGATCTTTGACAATGAAGCCCAAACCATCCAGTGGAAAAAGACAGCATTTTCAACAAATGGTGCTGGTTCAACTGGAGGTCAGCATGTGGAAGAATGCAAATTGACCCATTCTTATCTCCTTGTATTAAGCTCAAGTCCAAGTGGATGAAAGACCTCCACCAAAAACCAGATAAAATAAATCTAGTAGAAGAGAAAGCAGGAAAAAACCTCAATCATATTGGCACATTAGAAAATTTCCTGAACAGAACACCAATGGCTTATGCTCTAAGATCAAGAATTGACAAATGAGACCCCATAAAACTGAAAGGCTTTTGTAAGGTAAAGGACATTGTCAACAGGACAAAACAGCAATCCATAGATTGGGAAAAGATCTTTACTAAACCTGTATCTGCTAGAGGAATATCATCCAAACATACAAAGAACTCAAGAAGTTAGACTTGAGAGAACCAAATAACCCTATTTAAAAATGAGGTACAAAGCTAAACAGAAAATTCTCAACGGAGGAATATTAAATGGCTGAGAAGCACTTAAATGTTCAACATCTGTAGTCATCAGGGAAAAGCAAATCAAAACAGCCCAAGATTCTACCTTACATCTGTTAGAATGGCTAAGATCAAATAGTCAAGTGACAGTAAATGCTGTTGAAGTTTAAAGAAAGAGGAAAACTCCTCCATTGCTGGTGGGATTGTAAATTGGTTCAATCACTCTGGAAATCAGACTGGAGGTTCCTCAGAAAATTGGAAATAGTTCTACCTGAGGAGACAGCTATACCTGGGCATAAAGATGCTCCAACAACAAGGACACATGCTCCACTATGTTCATAGCAGCCTTTTTAAAATATAATAGCCAGATGCTGGAAACAACCCAGAATGGATACAGAAAATGTGGTACATCTACACTATGGAGTACTACTCAGCTATTAAAAACAATAACTTCATGAAATTTGCAGACAAATGGATGAAACTTGAAAATATCATCCTAAGCGAGGTAACCCAGTCATACAACAAAACAAAACAAAACAAAACAAAAACAAAAAGATGAAACAAAACAAAACAAAACAAAACAAAAACCCCAAAACCCACACATGGTACATACTCACTGATAAGTGGATATTAGCCAAAAAGAAGCTTGGAGAATACCCACGATACAACTCACAGACAATATGAAACCCAAGAAGAAAGAAGATCACACCAAAGTGTGGATGCTACTTAGAAGGGGGAAGAAAATAATCTCTGGGGAAGTACAGGGAGAAAGGGATCTGAAAGGGAGAGAGCAGCATATGGGAGGAAATGTGGGAGAAGTACAGAGGGTCAGGAATTTGAAAGTAGGTGTGTAGCAGTTGGAGACAGTGAACTGGGGATAGCTACTAGGAAGTCCCAGATGCCAGGAACTCAAGAGGTTCCCAGGACCCAACAGAAGGACATTAGCCGAAATACCCAACAAAGGGGATATAGAACCTGTAGAGACCATATCCAGTGGGTAGGCATGGCCCTTGTTTGAGGGATGGGGCCACCCATATACCTCAAAAATATTAATCCAGAATTCCTCCTGTCAAAAGGAAATTCAGGGAGGAAGTGTGGGTCAGAAACCAAAGGAAAGTTCATCCAGAGACTGCCCCACCTACAGATCCATCTCATCTACAGATACAAAACTGAGACACTATTGCTGATGCCAAGAAGTGCTTGCTGACAGGAGCCTGGGATAGCTGTCTCCCGAGAGGCTCTGGCAGAGCAGGACCAGTTCAAATGCAGATGTACACAGCTAAATATTGGAATGAGTACTGGGGCCCTAATGGAGAAGTTAGGGCAAGGACTGTAGGTGCTGAAGGGGTTTTCAACCCCATAGGAAGAACAAAAATATCAACCAACCAGATTCCCCCAAAGCTCGTAGGGACTAAACTTCCAAGCAAAGAGTACACATGGGGAGAACCCATGGCTCCAGCTGGAGATGTAGCAGAGGATTGCCTTATCTGGCAGCACTGGGAGGGGAAACCCTTGGTCCTGTGGAGGCTTGATTACCCAGGTTAGGGTAATGCTAGGGCACTGAGACAAGAGTGGGTGAGCGGGTGGGGGAGCACTCTCCTACAGGCAAGGGAAGGGGAGGGGAGGGGCTAGGATTATGGAGGGGAAGCTGGGGAGGTAGATAACATTTGAAATGTAAATAAAATAACCACCACCACCAATAACAACAACAAAACAAACAAAGAAACAAACAAACAAAAAACCCAACAGGCCACTATTTTAAGGAATGTCTGCACCCTTGGTCCTGGCTCTGCTTTTCTATTTTGTATTTTGAGTCCCCCCCCCTTCTTTTTATGAACCCTTCCTTCAAATCTGCCTGGTGCATTTGCCACACCTAAACATCATAATTCAGTCCTGGGACTTAGTGTTAAGTTGATGTACACTTGATAGTTGCATACATGAAGTAAATCTTTAAGGGAAGGCTTGGGGCATTTTTAGCAGACTCCCATATTCATATCTACACGTTATTATGTGAGGCAAACACAAGATATTGGTATGCAATCTTCCCTGCTGAATTTTGGGTCCTAGTTTAAGCAAAGTGGCCTAGGTTGTGCTTTGCACCCCATGGATAAGTTGCTCTGAAAGTTTCTATTAAAGGAGAATGAAGGGGTACAAGACTTTTTGGTGTGTGACTAGCTTTTTGGTTATATCTTTTGGGGAAAATGATTTTCTCAAAGACAAGCAATAATTTAGAGAAGCCATTTGAAATCCTTCTGAAAGAGTTCAGGGTTAGCTGGGGTGGGGGCTTGCTTGGTTGGTAGTGTGCTTGGCTTGCATGAGGACCTGAGTTTCAAGTTCACATAAAAACTCACCATGTGGAGGGGTGTTGTAATCTCTGTGCTGGAGATGGAGAGCTAGAAAGACCTCTGAGGTTTGCTGACCAGCTGGCCTAGGAGAGGAAGGAAACTTCTGGTTCTGCAAGAGACTAAGGTAGAAAAAAAAAACACGTTTGACCTGAGACAGCAGCTTCTTTCTTACTGGCTAGCTTTCACAGTGCCAAAAAGTGCCAGTTAGGCAGCTGTGGAAGAATGGCAGCAATGGTCTTTTTCAGCTTTAGATCTTCCCAGGCAAGAATTCCTCACAGGTATAATACTGGCATGGCTGTTATGGGAGTAACCACCTGATTTCTGGGTGCACTGAAGGCCTGCTCTGCAGGAGAGAGTTTCACACTGGATATTGTGAGACCTGGCCAAAGGCTTGTGATAGGGAGTTTTTAGGTACCAGTAGCAAACCTATAACTTCTGTTTTGCTAGATAAATATGTTGTCAAAGGGCCTGTTAATTAGCTCCTTAATTCATGTAGTTTTGTGGCTGGCCTAAGTTCTAAGAACAAATATCTGTCAAGTGCTTATCACTAAATAAAAAACTCATACCACCACTTTCAAGACTCAGAAACATCACAGAAGATCAGATGAAAAGAAGGTAAGAAGCAGATAGTGGAGAGGAGGGCCTTGAGACACTGTCATATGGGAATAACAAGGCTAAGGCACTATGAACTCTTAGCAGCTACAGTTACCCACATAAGGTCTGAGCAAGACATTGCTAGCAAACATTCAGTCACAGATATGAGAGGGGCTTAGTAGTTCTGCAATACCCAGGAGAGCTATTGTTCATGTCTCCATGCTGGAAGAGACAAGGTCCCTGCAGTGCAGCCACCGATGAGTTATTCCTGCTCCAGTATCTTTGAGTCTAGGTCTGGTTAAACACAGTAGGTTACAGTGTAAAAGCAAAAAGCACTGATGGGAGGAGGGGTATAATAGAAGGTGGGAGGATGATTATGACTATAATTTACTCAAAGAGTAACAATATTTCCTGCTGTAGCTGTGGCCAGGGAGCACCCAAGAAAGGGGCAGGGACTCCTTCATTTTGCATCATTTAAGTTCAGCTTGGAATATGCAGTTTCTCTAGTTGCAGCAAGAACAAGAGCGATGTTTACTTCTCTCTGTGGCCATAACAAGCTTCAGTGCCCCAGGAACCCTTGTACAGGATGTCTGACTTCTCATATTTCCTCCATGATCCTGGCTACTTCTGAACTGAGGTTGTATACCTGGGTGCTTTCTGTAGCCTCTTAGTATTGTGTTTCCTACTCCCATGCCAGGTTCTACTTCTGGAGTATTGCTTAGTGCAGTGGACATGGTGTCTTTGAGACGGTTTCTAGCCTGTTATTGGCTCTCATCTGAGTGCTTGTGGCGTAAATTGTGCTTTCCTGATTAGGGCAATCTATCTGGAATACTGCCAGCTGAGGAATGTGAGTTTGCCCTGGAATTTCACTTTGGAGTACAAATGCTGAAATTAGTGGCCTGCATTCCTCTTTTTCAATGACTGTGTGGGGAAGAAATGAGCCATAGATCAGGTTGACACCCCCGACAAAGGAGGCATTCTGCTTCTGTGTCAGCCTCAGCCTGGAGCTGTGGCCCCATGAATCTGCCAACATCTTCCTCTTGGGCTCCAATAAAGCCAAGCTGATTTTTAGAAACATTTAAATTAACCTAAGCCATTTCTGGGAAGCTCAAGTAATGGACACTGTGCACAATCTACTTTTCTTAAATTCATCCTTTCTGTCATTTTTATAGTGTTTTCCTTTCACTAGGCCTGTCTTACACACACACACACACACACACACACACACACACACACACACACACACACACGAGATGAGAGAGAGAGAGAGAGAGAGAGAGAGAGAGAGGATGTAGAGAGAGGGGTATCTTGGCAGCTTCCAAAGTACTTGAAGGTTACTGTTTTATATCCATAATGGCCAGTCCTGAGACCCTTATTGTTTATTTCGGGGTAACAGAAACTGAATTTCTTCCTGGTTGCGTCAAACCCTCTTCATTTTTCTTACCGATGCATATATCTGTTGCCTTTTCTCAAATACTCTCTGCACTTTCACTCTAGCACACTGGGTTCACTGGACTTTTGCTCAAAACCCCATGCCTTTAGGGAAAAGAGTTGTCTTCTCCACAAGAAGGACAAACTTCCCCCTCCTGCTCCTTATTCTTGTATCCCTTAGTTCTGGGTTCCCTTTGACCTGTCAGCATGTATCTCCTTTCCAATGGACTGGGCATTGTCTTACAGAATCTGCTTGTGCTTTACTTGTTTTGCACAGGGTCTGTGTCTCCTTTGAACCAGAAAACTAAATGGCCAAAAACAAACCAAAACAACAACAACAACAACAACAACAACAACAACAACAAAACAAACAAACAAACAAAAAGCCAGGTGAACGTCACCCCATCCCCTTTTGTGGAGTAGTGTGAACTCACCAGTCATCAGGGAGACCATGCCTGCTTCTGATTCTGGAACACGCTGAATATACTTATTTGTTCTTTGTGTGACTTTCCTTTGCTAGTTGTAGATCACAAAAGGAAATAGTCTAGATGATGGCTGCCCTCCACCCATCTAGATATTCTACCAACTAGATTATAGTTAATATTTATTTATATCATAAAAGAAGAAAATATTTTTATAAGAAACTCAGGGAATTATGTCAATTGGACTTACTGTAAAAGCCTCCCAATCTAATCACCAATTGAGACATAGAAGCTGGAGAAAAGATCCAGTGGTTAAGAACACTGGCTGCTCTTCCAGAGGACCCAGGTTTGATTCCCAGCACCCATATAGCAATCCAGTCCCTGGGGACCCAAGTCCATGTCTAACTTCTGAGGGTTCCAGGCACACATTTGGTACACAGACCTCATTTGGTAGGCAGAATACCCATTCATATAAATAAAAATCTTAAACATTTTAAAAAAAGAAATTAAGACACTGAATTGAATAGGGATGAACACCCCAAAGATTCATGTGTTTGAATGCTTGACCATAGGGAGTGGCACTATTTGGAAGTGTGGCCTTGTTGGAGGAAGTATGTCATTGGGGAGGCAGGCTTTGAAGTCTCCTATGTTCGAGCTATGCCCAGTGTGGCACACCGTCTTCTTTTGCAATCTGCAGATCAAGATAAAATGTAATATCAAGATCAAGAGGTTAGAATAGCTGAAGTGAATATGATGAAATTCCTTATATATGTTTGAAAGCACCATCATAAAACTATTATGAGCCTGCTAATAAGAAGTAGAGAGTAACAGCTTACAGTTCCACATGGGTATGGATGCTGTGTGAAAGAACCCCTGCTCAGGAAACCCAGAGGACAGGTTTCTGTGCTCTGTGAGCACCATGAGACCTGAGACCAGAACTCCTAATCAGGAGACCACAGGGGTCTGATATGTATGAACTAGGAGCACCCTCTAAGCCCTGAGACCAACATCAGAAGCTGATCTGGTGTTGAGAGGCTGTTGGGTATATCTGTCTTACAGGGGAGATGAATGAGTATTAAGGAAGGATAGCATCTTGAAAGGAAGTCCACAGACAAGAAACCCTTTCAGTGCCTGCAGTTATGATGAGTATGATGGTGTATGTTTGTAATTTCAGCACTCAAGAAGTGGGGGCAGAAGAATTACAAGTTAAATATCATCTATAGTTACCTACTGAGTTTGAGGCCTTGCCAGGAATATATGAGACCTTGCCTCAAAAAGTACATTTGATAAATGAATATTTTACATACTATTGGTGAATTGTAAGAAAAGATACTCCTCTCATGTGCTCTGTCCTGGAGTGGATGCTGGGTGGTCAGTTCCCTTGCAACCAGGGGCCGAGGGTATAGTAGACAGAAGAAGACTGGAAAGGTAGGTACTTTTCTGTACTCATACTTTGCATGAGACATGCAGGAGAATTAATGGAAGAGGGTCAGGAAGAGCCTACAGCTCTCTGAGGTAAGCAAGTGCTTCTTCCTTTTCAACAAAACCAAGTAGAGTAGAAGACATTTTAGAAGAGAGGGCAAGTGTCTTCACAGGTTCCTGTGAAGTATGAAGGGTCACCTGAATGAGCAGAAGGAAGCCACTAAGTGGCTCAGCAGATGTCAATGGACGAGAGTAGAGGGTATCCTAGCAGAAGCCATTCAGCGGCAGTAATTTGGTGATCAAGTTGGCCTTTTTGTCGCACTGGTTGAAGAGTAGACAAACCCACAGTGCTTGTCCACTGTGGATCTGCAGCCATTTTTTAAATGGATGTAAGTCCCTCCACAACCGTTCTTGGTGGGCTCTGTGGCATCCTGTGATTTCTGGATTGTTTCCAAGCAGCTTTTCAGAATTGTTTCGGTCTTAATACAATCAGTAGAGTTCTGGCATCTTCATTTTTATAAGATTGTGATTATCAGTCATTTTTCCAGTTTTGCCTAAATAATAAACAGAAAAAAAAATTCATGGAAACTCTTATACCATTTAGAGGTCATGAAATTTGGCATAAAAGGCAGTATTCACAATTTTGGCCTCATTCCTTGGTCTTGGATTAAATTTAGGAAAACAGTGATTACATAAATTTTAAGAAAATAAATGCTGCTTGGCTACATTGCAATTTACATTTTTTAGAGAAAAGGAAACACAAATTTCTCATCATTTATACTGCTATGAATCGAAGATCTAACAACTGGAAACAGATCTAAGTTTTAGAGACCCTGAAGTCATGCAATTTTCAAGGATTTCTTTAAAGTATGATTTAAATATGGAATAATATTTACACGGAGTGAAAAGAAAGTAGCAAAGATTTGCAAATGCTGACAAACATCACCGAGTACAGAAGTCGCAGTACCTTCTAGGGCATCTGTAAGTTCCCTTTATTTTCTTCATTCATACTTTTTCACGCTAGGTGCTTGGAATCATTCTCCACAGCCTAGCTTCTGCTGCCCTCTATTTTAAACACTGCCTCTTCTATCATTTTGCTCCATAAAACTCATTCTTCTAGCCTGGAACCTTCTATTACAATGCCAAGTGAGTTGGCCAGGATGGACAGTCAGATTATTCCTGGAAGCTCTGCCTACCGCTCTATGGCCAACAAAACCATACGTGGAAATGACTCCATGCTGTGTAAACATGTTTTTGTGAACCCAAACAAAAGTGTACACTCAGCTTATTTCTTTAATTAGGTTCTGTAAAAGTCTGGGCCCAAATAGTAGAGGAAGCTGGAGTGAGAAGAGAAAGAATCCCAATCTACTGCAGTCAAAATGCCTTTCTTCTGTACAGTCTGTGCCTGCATGACTGAGGGTCTTCCTGAACCAAGTCATTTCTGCTAGACATTTACTTATTTTAGTGACTTTTTTCTTCTTATGGAGAAAGTAATGTTAGACATTGTAAGATCATCTGTCTCCTTCTCCTTTCCAGCATTTGACTTTAAAAATATTTTTATCCTGCCTTCTTCCTTTTCCAGATCAATTCTAAGGACTTCTAGTTGGTCCTTCCCTAATGTATTGTGGGGGTGACTTTATATTCCAAGCACACTTACTGTGTGAGTTTTTGTTTTCTCTTTTTTGCTTTTCCCCAATGCAGGAATTATTATTCTTTAGACTTCTGGAAACTGACTATAGTTTCCTGTGTTTCTCTTTTTACTATACCTTAGTTTGTTCTCTTGGGTATGTGTGGGTATGTGTGGGTATGTGTGCATGTGTGTGGTGGGCAGTGTTCAACATCAGCTGTTCTACCAGGGTAGTTGCCCATCATTTTTGAGAAAAGATTTCTCACCAAGACACCTACTGTCTGTCCATGGAAACTCGGGGATCTATCTATTTTTCCTCAACAGGCCTGGGATTAGTAGTGAATGCCAGCATGACTAGCTTTTTGCACAGATGCTGAGAAACTCAGGTCTTTGTGCTTGCACAGTATGCACTTTATCAACTGAACTCTTTCTCCCAACACTGTAGTCAGTTTTTTTTTTTATCATATTGTAGGATATACTGTGATGTTGAGCACTTTTACTTCACACCTTTAACTGCCCTTAGGTCTTAATCATCCCAACTGGGTCACTCTTGGGATCTCTGTCTGACCTCTAAGTCTAGTTCTCCTTCAGAGGTTTCAGATCAACTATTGCTTCCTTCCCACACATTTCATCTGTCTCCTCTATCCCTTGTGACTTCCTGTGTCTGTCCATATCTCACTGTGCCATAATGCCAACCATTATCTTCTATCGAGCTCTGTCCAGAGCGGGAGTTTTCTCTATCACTCCAGGCCTTATTCTTGCTAAAGTAGCAATAAGCTCTTAATGAAAAGTTGGGTGAACAATTGATTAACTTATGAAGCATATTAGACACTTAAAGAAATACAGACAATAATAAGGTACATCTTCTAGGTCTCATAGCAAGAAATGAAATTCTGCATTTTTCATAATTTACAAACCTGTGTAATGGGTTGTTTTGAAGTTGGCATTCTACTATGAGTCATCATTCTATGTGTTTTGAAAATTCATATGAAGTTGGGCATGTTGGCATACACCCAGGATGATTGCAGCAATTGTTGGTGAGGGGAAGATCAGAAGTTCAAGGTTATGCATGGCTACTTTTCTGTTGCTGTGATAAAAGTCATGACCAAAAGCAACTTGAAAAGGAATTCATTTTGGCTTATGGTTCTAGAGGGCTAGATATTCATATTATCAGGGAAGGCATGGTGGCAGGAACAGGAAACTTAGAGATCACATCTCAACTGCACGCAAAGAGAGAACGTGAACTGGAAGTGGGGTGAGACTATGAACTCTAAACCCACACGCACTGACATGCTTCTTTCAACAAGGCTCTACCTCCTGAAAATTCTATACCCTGTCCCCCAACAGGACCACCAACTAGAGAGCAAGTGTTTTAATATGTGAGCTCATGTGGGGGCATTTCTCATTCAGGCCACTTCAGCTCTATAGAAAGTTTGAGACCAGCCTGGCTACATGAGACTCTATTTCCAACAAACAAACAAACAAATCTCTACCAATAGTAATGGACTTAGAGAAAAGAAAAACTCCACATTGGTGAACTAATAGTAACTTGTTGTGTAATTTATGTTTTTTATTCAAATTAATCTTCCACCATTTATTTATATCCATACAATTATATCTCATTTAATTTTTTCTCAATGGACCTACTTGATGAGACATTGTGATTCTTTGGGACTTGGGTTGTTTCCAGTTGTCTCACAGTTTCAGTTGGCTGATTGAAGGGCTCTGGTCCGAGCCTCTGTGCTTTGCCACCGTCTCCATGCATCCCAGAACTGCCTAGGTGCCCTTCGCTAGATGCCACAAAGTTGTCTTTTAGGAGGGTCACAGGTGTTGCCAGCTTTTGGCAGTGGGGCTCTTTCTATCTCCTCACACCTCTCCAAGAACTGTCATCCTACTGGTATGTAGTTTTCTTGTATCGTGAATAGAAAATAGAACCTTATTTCAGCTTACGGTTACCTCAGTATTAATTGTTTACGAACTAATCTGCAAATTATTTCTCTGTAGCATGTGTTACCTACACATTTTTCTTTTCTTCATCTTCCTTTTCTCATTTCTTGTCCTCCTTTTCCATCCCATTTCTCTTTCCCCTCTCTCCCTTCCTCCCTCCTTTTTTCACTCCTCTTTCCCTTTCCCTTCTTGCCTTCCTTCCATTTTCTTACCTTCATTTCTTTATTTCTCACCAGCATTCTCTCTGTTCTTTCTTTTTTATTTAAAGTGTCTACATAGCCTAGGCTGGCGCTGAACTCATGATTCCCCTGCCTCAGCCTTTCAAGGGCTAGAATTAGTGTCCAGCATCACTCTGTCTTACTAATTTTGCATTCTTTAAGTATAATATTGTTTTACTATATTTTTCTTTTTAAAATGTGTGTCTATGCTCACTGCATAAAGAGGAGATGCTTTCAAGCCAAATTTCCAAGGGCATCTTTACTAGAAGTTCTGAGTTTGTTCTCTTGCCTGAGTTTGTTAGGTGTTCTAAAATGAGACTGTTTACTATAGGAAAGTCAGGAGTTGGAGACAAGAAAAAAGACAGAAAATCTGCCTATCCTTGGAACAATCACTGATAATATTTTGGCATACTTTTCCTGTTTATTTCCATTTTCATTTGTTTGTTTGTAATGCATTTTGTCTACTTCTTTTGCTATTAAAACTAATGAACATGGGCTACTTTTTATTTTTGTTCAGTGCATTTTTACTTATAGATGCATTTTGTCAGAGAAAGAAAGCTCAGTCTTCCTATTCTTACTCTGGAGTAGCAGCGCTTTGGTTTTGGAAGAAATACACAGAACAAAATAGATGGCCCTTTATTACTCCATTCATTGTTTCAAATGTTAAAACTTCATTTATGTATTTACTTGATACATATCTGGGTACACACTTGCCATGGCAAACTTGTCGAGATCAGAGAACAGGCATTGGAAGTCAATTCTTTCTATCCACCATGTGATTTCCAGGGACTGAGCATAGGTTCTCAGGTTGCTAGCATTGCCTGGCTAGAAGAAGGTGTGGAAAGAAAGAGAGAAACAAGAGAGGGCAATAAGAGGAGAAAAAAAAGTGTAAGTATGGTTTGTTCTTCCTCATCGGCAGAACTTAGATTTGGATAACATGTGGCATGAGAACAGAAGGAGGACTACTTGGCTGAAGGAAGCCGACAATCAGGAGTGTCCCGAGGAAAGAAGTGTAGAAGCAAAGTGCAGTGACACACATGCGCAACGGTGTCAGATTTTTTTTTTTTTTTTAGGCTTACTTAAAAAATATTACAAAGCACTATTCTGCTTCCGAGAGTCTGAAATACATGCTTTTTGAATAAAAACATGTAAAAATATAAACCAAGAGAATTGGGTGTTTACCTTTTGGGTTACTTTCCCAAGTATGAAAAATATTACCACCCACCTTCTTTCCCTCCAAAATAAAGTATTTGCAAATATAGTTTATTTTCAGTCAAGCTAGAAGTCTTTTTAAGACTGGACAATTCAAAGGGTTTAAAATATTTGTAAAGAAACCAGATGTCTGAAAGATTGTCTCCAAGTCCTTGAATCTATGGTAAGGCTATGTGGCAGAAATCGAACAAGTCTTTCTTCAGCTGAGGGACTCCTCTGTTAGCCATTTCATTAGCGTGTCCCTGGGAGAAGTTAGTTCACAGTGGCTGTGTTGACACAGTCTTCTCTCGTCTGGGAATGTGCGTCTTAGCAATATGCTGAGCTCACTCCAGGGAGGTTTGGGAATTTTCAGCAGCTGAAGTGCTTCCAGGAAAATTTTAAAGTTTGTTTTTAATTATAGCAAAAAAAAAAATAACCTAATTAATTAGCGAGCTTCTGCAAGAGAATGGACTCTTCAACAGTCAGGCGTGAATTGTGTAGGGGTACTGTGCTCCAGAGGCCCTGCCCGTCACCGTTCAGTTATTTGCTACTGATTAGTTTGGGGAATGTGTGGGGGGAGGGGTTGGGCACCATTGCTTTTAGTTGTGTTTTTATTAATGAGTCCACCAGGATCCAGGAAGAGTTCCAATCCAATGCTCACACAGTGGTCCTGACTAAACTAAATATGTGGTGGTGTTGGTAGGGTTGGGGAGATGCGAGAAGGGAATAATCAGAACACATTCTATTAATGTATCAAATGTCCGAACAGCAAAATTCATCAACAAGAGAACTTTTTAAAGAATGCATGGAATTCGTTGAATCAGAAATACAATTTAAAGGCTGTGTAGCCACGGCCTAGGTTTACCAACTGTTATTCATGCTGAAACACCCCAGGCCAGTAGTTGCTTTCCTATATCAATCCAGGCATCAAGGCAGTGTCTGGGTTACACCTTTCGCTGGGGTCAGACATGGGACCTGTCTGCATGTTTTCTCTGTAGGTTTTCTCTGCAGTTCCCTGCCTGCCACAGTCCCTTTGGGACACTTTGTTAATATATATTACTCATTTTCCACAGGAACCCTTGTAGCCTGGTGACAGATCTGACTCTGTGATTGACGAGAGGTCTGCATTCAGTTGCTTTCTGGTGTTTTTTTTTTTTTTTTTTTTTTTGTAGTGAGGGTAAGGAAGTTATTCTGGGAAGGGTCAAACTCTAGACTAAGAGCCTTTGTGTTTCCTGAGGCTTCAGGAAGCTGTGGCAGTTTTACTTAGCCTGGCAGTTCAGACTAGTTTCTGTTTAACTAAGTCACTCCTCTGTGTCCACATTTTCTATGCTGTTCCTGCTTCTGACAGTGGTGTGAGGTCTTTGGCTGGAGTAGAGAAGCTACATTCCAAGCCTGTAACATTTTGACTAGGCCTGGCCTAGTTAACCTCTGACCTTTCTCAGGTTTATCAGGAAATAGACTTTAGTCTTCCAAACGGTTAATGGTGGGTTGCAGTTATAACCACACACTAGCAAAATAGAGTCTAACTGACAGGAAATGTGCACGAGAGCTGATCCGTAGGGGCACAAATAAACCTTTGACTCACCTCCAGTTTTATTAGAGCTTCTCTTTCAGACAATAGAACTAAATCTGCTCATTAAACCTTTTAGAAGGCATTTGGGAAATACATTGTGGGTCCTCTATTTTATCGTTTCAGGAGACTATTCCGAATGTACGTGATCATAGGGGACCTTTCTCAGGAACGCTCAGGGGAGCCACATGCATACACTGTTTGTGCTGTTTAGAATGGAATGACGTAAATCAGAAGCAGGGTCGTGATGGGACTGAACAGATCTAGTCTTTTTCCTTTTTTGTTAAAGGCACAAATTTATCCCTTCCTTTCATTTGACAATAAGATTTACTTTTATGTGTGTATGTGGGTGTGCATGTATGTATGCGTGTGTATTCCTATGCATATGTGTCTGTGCATGCCTGTTCATGTGTATGCATGTATGTCTGTGTATGTGCCTGTAACTATCTCTCTCTGTATACATGTATGTGTGTCTCTGTGTGTGTGCAGGCATATGTGTCTGTCTATGTATAATCTATGTGCCCTCATGCCTGTGGAGGCTAGGAGAGGATCTATGCATCCCTAGATCTGGAGTTACAGGCGGTTTTGAGCTTTCTGATAAGTGTACTGGAAACAGAACTGTGGTCCTGTGGAAGAATAGAAAGTGTTAACTGTCACATCTCCTGACCTTCTCCTTTCTCTTTTTATTAAGACAAAGTGTCTCACAAAATTAGCCCAGAGTGGCGTCAAACTCATCATCATTCTCCTTTATAACAGACTTATACTACCATGGCCAGACTGGTCCAGTCTTCATGTGGTGGGATTCTTTTCAAAGACTTTTCAATGTGTGTTGTCCTGGCGTATGTAGTAGATATTAAAGTAAAAAAAAATGCAATTTGTATTGTTGAAAAAAGAAAGGAAGGAAGGAAGGGAAAAGGAAGGAAAGAAGGAAGAAATGAAGAAAAGAAGGAAGGGACCTTTTCTGAGAAATTCTACATGGCTTCTATGGGCATGTTTTTAACTCTGCTCTGTGACTAAAGTAGTACTAAGGCTGTTAGCTTTATTTCTTTGCTGTTCATTTCTAAAATCAAAGTTTAAAAAAGTTTTCAAAAGAAGCACTTCATAAATATAAAGACACAACATTGTGAAATGTTAGAAATCTTCCTCTCTATAATCAGAGACACTGATGTGAACCTGCTGAGCAGAATTCCTTCCACTTGTCAACTATGCTCCCAGGAAGTTGTTTTCTTCTCTTTTCCTCCCCAGACCTTTCCTCTCTTTTTGGTTTGTCCCACCTCTCTCTCAGGAAGGCACTTGCTGTATAGTCCAGGTTGATGCCCAACCCAAAGCCTTCCCCCAACCTACTGAGGGCTTGGGTCTCACCACAGGTCCCTGCTTGGCTTCTTCCGACTGATTCATCATCCACGGAAGAGGCACAGTGTGTCAGCTGCTTGCACTGTCTCAGATGAGAGAGAGTGTGCACACTGAGAAAGGCACACGGGATCCATGGGTTACATACCCTAGGGTAGTTTATATTAGTGGTAGAGACTGTAACACTGCCCTGTGGACGAGGCTCTTCATAGCCACATGCCTAGCCTTGGATTTGTGTTCTTTCCCTTGAATGGAGGCTCCATTTTCCAGAACATCCAAGAAAGGTGGGGACGTCTATCTTTCTTCCTCCTTTTCCTCAGGAAGGTGAAGTCTTATAAACTAAGTTTAAGACTCCTCAACCTAAAAATAGGGCCAACTGCATCCAGTGCTAATAGTTCCTGGGCTGCCTGGGTCTCTCCTGCCCTCCCACAGGCCTGGAACTTCTGCTGGAGCATTCCTGGATATAGCTCTCACTCTTCAGCTGACTGTCAGTTGAGGTGTTGGCTGATAACAGAGCTAGGAATTGATATGGCTTAATTCCTTCTCGTGGTATTTTAAAAGGCCAGGAAGCCTTCAAGAGCTACAGAAATAGTGAGATAATGACAAGGATGAACTGTGAGTTTGTGTCTAGATGTGCATATTTGTGAATTTGTGTGTGATTATGTACATGCTTGCATGTGTATTTGTATTTGTGTGTGTGCATTTGTACTTATATGTGTTTTGTATAGTGATTACTTATCTCTCTCTCTCTCTCTCTCTCTCTCTCTCTGTGTCTGTCTGTCTGTCTTGGGGCTTCTTTTAACCTCAGGCTAAACACCTTGTCATGGAATGCCCCTGCAACCGAGGCCATGAAAGTCACAGTGAAAGTGCAGCCTGTGTTTTGTTTTGTCACATGCTCAGGCCTTCATATCATAGTGTCCTTCTTCCTTTACCACTGGTTCCAGAACATCAGTGTTAATTCATCATGGATCCAAATGGCTGAAACAGTGAGCCAAAATAAATCTATCTTTGTGCATGGTCAACTCATATAGTCACAATTGGCTGACACAGTAGTGAAGATTACCCCTACTCACTGAAGAAGGTTTTGATTGCCTCTAAGTCTCTCTCTCTCTCTCTCTCTCTCTCTCTCTCTCTCTCTCTCTCTCTCTCACACACACACACACACGTGCACACATGCACATGCACACATTTATCTTCCATAAAAATGTATATGTAGGCTTGTGGAGACACAGTTTTTAATTATGCAAATATATAAATAAAAGTAATGAAATTTCTGGGTGGTATGTTAGATCATGTTTAATTTTTTTAGGAACTCGACAAACTATTGTACTGTTTGGTGTTTCCATCAGCTCTGATGAGACTTGCATTTGCTTTATGCCCTAACCAGCATCAGTAATATGGGTGAGTTGGGCCTTGCCCGTGTTGGTAGGTATACTGTGTTCCTCCTTTTTTTAACCCTCACCAGCATCAGTGATGTCAGTTTGCTGAACTTCATCTTGCCGGGGGCAGTCAATAATCCATGAGGGAAGCCCAGGCAGAAACTTGGAGGTAGTAGCTGAAGCAGAGACCATGCACTATGCTCAGTGGGTTGGACCCTTCTACATTAATTGCCTATTAAGGAAGTGCACTGCAGATGTGCCCTCAGCCCTATTTGATGGAAGCTATTCCTCAGTTGAATTTTCTCTTCCAAGATTTGTCTAGGTTTGTGTCAAGTTGACAAAAACAGCTGTTACTGAGTGAATACTTGCTCCATTTTCAGTCTCACAAAAGGTAGGTGGATAACACACATCTTGTTTAAGTTCAGAATAATTCTGAGAGTAGGATATTATAATTTATATTCTACAGGAGGCACCAAAACCTACTTATACAATGATACAATTCCTCTAACATGTCTATACCTCCTCCGACAAGGCCACACCTACTAATTGTGCCCACCTAGATGCTGTCAGAGACTTCTGTTGGTAAAGGGTGGTTTTAATAGGTGAGTGGTACTATCTAGCCATTCATAAACCAGTTTGCAGGCAGGAAACTGTGGAACTCTGCTTCTTTACACAGTTGTTGGTGTAGGTAGCAGCCTACTGGGAACAGGCGGAGGTATGATTTCACCTAGTTTTCTAACAAGGTCTAAGGGAGCGATGCTACTTGACAATTTCAGTTTCAAGGCAAAGCACATGGGTTTCTACTGTCTCTCCAGAAATATCATGAATTTGTTGCTTTGGCGCAACTTGGGACAAACCAATCCCCTTCACATGCCTCTGAGGCTGCAGCAAGTTCTGAGAAATAGTCATTACAGATAAGACACGTGCAGGATAGACAGAAAAGCCTTCCAGGGGAGTTATTACAGCATTTCCCTAGTAACACCTTAGTGTGCTGGTAAGGTAGACAGCAATGTTGGGCTCGCTGAGTTGCTGAGCGCCTGATGAGCATGCACAAATCTCTGGGTTTGATCCCCAGTACTTCATAAAAATTGGCATTAAAGTGTACATCTGCAATCTCAGCACTGTGGAGGCAGAGGCAGGGGTGTTGGAAGCCCAAGATAATCTCAGACTACATATTGAGTAAGAAGCTTGGCTAAGACACATGAGGTGCTATATCTAAACCAAACGAAACAGACAAACAAACCATGAACTGTGTACTCAGCTCTTTTGGAGACTATGCCAGTCATCTTGTGGCTGCGTTAGGATTCCTGAGACTATCAACTTAAAACAAAGAACGTTTTTATTGTTGTTTTGTTTTGTTTTCACATGTAGTTTTGTAGGTCTCGGTTGATCACTGACTGGTCTTGAAGCTTCCGAGTCTACAGTGAGGCAGCTACACTTGGTTGGAGTTCGGTGCAGAGCATACCTCCTGCCCACTTCCCCATCAAATGGTATGACAACCTGTAGCTTTACCCTCATCATTGGAACCCACAGGCCTTTTCATCTTGAGGCTAATTACAGACAACTTCACCAAAATACGATGGTTCAAATGTGTGACAGTCCATTACTCTTAATACCCTCACCCCATTTCAGTTGTCTTCCCCAGTCCATCCTCCCAACATCTATCCCTCCTGTACCCACTCCCACTCCAGTTGAGGTTCATGACTCACCCCCATCCATCAGAGATGTCTGTTCTATTTCTGCTTCTTAGTGAGAGTCATGTCTCCACCTCTCCATGTATAGTGAGCCCTTTCTGACATTTAGCTTCTTTGGATCTGTGTATTTTAGCATGGTAGCTACTTTATTGCTAGTAACCACTGATAAGTAGCTACTTTATTGCTAGTAACCACTGATAAGTTAATACATACCATGTTTGTGTTTCTGAATCTGAGTTATCTAACTCAGGATGATCTTTTCTAGTTCCATCTATTTGCCTTCAAGTTTCACCATGTTCTTGTTTGTAATAGCTGAGTAATACTGTATTGTGTAAATGTACCACATTTTCTTTATCCACTCTTTGGTTGAGGAACATCTAAGTTGTTTCCAGTTTCTGGATGTTATGAATAAAGCTGCCATGAACATAGTCGAGCAACTGTCCTTGGGGTATGCTGTCCTTTGGATATATGCCCAGGAGTGGTCTTGAGGTAGATCTATGCCCAATTTTCTGAGAAATGGAGAAACCACCAAATTAATTCCAAAGTGGTTGCACTCCTACCAGCAATGAAGGCGTGGTCCCCTTGTTCCACATTGTTGCTAGTATGTGCTATAACTTGAGTTTTTGACCTTAGCCATTCTGACTCGTGTAGGATGGGACCTCAGAGTTATTTGGGTTTAGATTTCCATGTTGACCAAAGATGTTAAACATTTCTGTAAGTGCTTATCAGCCATTAAAAATTCTTTTGTCAAGAATTCTCTGTTTAGGTCTGTGCCCCCCACCTTTTAATTATGTTATTTGGTTGGTTGATGTCTAGTTTCTTGAGTTCTTTATGTATTTTCAATATTAGCTCTCTGTGGGGTTGGTGAAGATCTTTTCTCATTCTGTAGGCTACCACTGGTCCTTTTGATGGTCTTTTTTGCTTTACGGAAGCTTTTCCATTCCATAAGGTCCTGTTTACTAATTGTTGATCTTACTGCCTGAGCTATTGGTGTTCCTTCAGGAAGTTGTCTCTTGTGCCAATGTGTTCTATGCTGTTCCCTACTTTCTCTTCTATCAGGTTTAGTGTTTCTAGTTTTATGTTAATGTCTTTGATCCACTTGAACTTGAGTTTTGTGCAGGGTGATAGATATGGATCTATTTGCATTCTTCTGCATGCAGATATCCAGTTAGAGTAGCATCATTTGTTGAAAATGCTCTCTTTTATCCATAGTATAATTTTGGCTTCTTTGTCAAAAATCAAGTGTCCATAGGTATGTGGATTTAATTCTGGGTCTTAGGTTTAATTCTCTTTATCAACCTGTCTGTTTTTATGTCAATTCCATTTGGTTTTATTACTATTGCTCTGGGGTACATCTTGACATAATGAATGGTGATACCCCCAGAGGTTCTTTTATTGAACAGGATTGTTTGAACTATCCTTGCTTTTTTTGTTTGTTTTTCTATATGAAGCTGAGAATTGTTCTTTCAAGATCTGTAAGGAATTGTGTTGGAATTTTGATGTGAATTGTGTTGAATCTATAGACTGCTTTTGGTAAGGTATTTTTAAAAAAATCTTTTTTACTATGTTAATTCTACTGATCCATGAGCATGGGGGACCTTTCCATCTTCTAAGGTCTTTGATTTTTTTCTTCAAATACGTGAAGTTCATGTCATATCACTTGCCTTGTTAGCATTATATCAAGATATTTTATATTGTTTTTGGCTAATTGGGAAGGGTGTTGTTTCCCCAATTTCTTTCTCCGCCCATTTATCATTTGTGTATAGGAGGGCTACAGATTTTTCAGTTCATTTTTAATCTAGCCACTTTGCTGAAGATATTTATCAGTTGTAGGAGTTCCCTGATCGAATTTTCGAGGTCACTGATGCATACTACTATATTATCTGTGAATAATGATACTTTGAATTTTTTCTTTCCAATTTGTATTCCCTTGATCTTTTTCAGTTGTCGTATTACTTAAGCTAAAACTTCAAGTACTATGTTGAACAGGTAAGAAGAGAGTAAAAGCCTTGTCTTGTTTCTGAATTTAGAGGTAGTTTAGTGGAATTGCTGTAAGTTTCTCTCCATTCAACTTAATATTGGCTAGCAGCTTGTTGTTTAGGTAATTTAGATCTTAGGTAGTTTAGATCTACCCAAAGCTTTTATCAAGAAAGGCTATTGGATTTTGTCAAAGTATTTTTCAGCATCTATTGAGACGTTCATGTATTTTTTTTCTTTCAGCTTGTTTATATGGTACATCACACTGATAGATTTTTGTACATTAAACCATCTCTGCATCAGTGGAATGAAGGCTACTTCACTATGGTGGATGAGACTATGACTATATTCTTAGATTCAGTTTCTGAGTATTTTATTGAGGATTTTTGCATCAATTTATTGAGGGAAATTGTTCCGAAATTCTCTTTCTTTGTCAAGTCCTTGTGTGGTGTAGGTGTCAGGGTGACTATGGCCTCATAAAATAAATTTGACAATGTTCCTTCTGTTTCCATTTTATGGAATAGTTTTATTAGAAAAGTGGTTTTAGTTCCTCTTCCAAAATCTGGTAGAGCTCTTCGGTAAAATCATCTGGCCCTAGGCTTTTATTTCTTGCAAGATTTTTAATGACTGCTTCTATTTCCTTCGGAGTTAGAGTTGTATTTAAATTGCTTATCTGATCTTGATTAACTTTAGTAAGTGGTACCTATTGAGAACATTGTTCATATCTTTTAGATTTTCCAATTTTATGGAGTACAGGTTTTGAAATAAGACCTAATGAGTCTTTGGATTTTCTTGGTATATATTGTTATGTCCCTTTTTCATTTCTGATTTTTAAATTTGGATATTCTCTCTGTCTTTTACTGATTTTGAATAAGTGTTTGTTTAAGTTACTGATTTTTTTCAACACTTGGTTTCATTGATTCTTTATATTTTTCTCTTTTTTCTACTTTATTGATTTCAACCCTGAGTTTGATTATTTCCTGCCATCTACCCCTCTTGTTTGTTTTGTTGTTGTCGTTGTTGTTGTGGTTGTGGTTGTTGTTGTTGTAGAGCTTTTGGGAGTGTTGTTAAATGTTGCTAATATGAAATCTCACTAATTTCATTATGAAGATACAAAGTTTTATGAGCTATCCTCAAACACTGCTTTTTTGTGCCCCATAGATTTAGTTACATTGTAATTCATTTTCATTGGATTGTAGAAAGTCTTTAATTTCTTTCTTTATTTTTTTCTCTGACTCAATGGTCATTAAATTGAGAGTTGCTCAGTGTCCATGAGTCTGTAGGCTTCTGTTGCTTCTGTTGTTGGTTGAATTCCAGCTTTAACCCATGGTGATCTGATAAGATGCAGGGGCTATTTCAATTTTCTTGTATCTATTGAGACTTATTTTGTGACTGAGTATAGAGTCAATTTTGGAAAAGGTTCTCTGAAGTAGTAGAAGAAGCTATATACTTTTGTGTTTGGGTGAAATTTTCTGTACATCTCTGTTAGGTCCATTTGAGTCAAAACATCTGTTACTTCCATTATTTCTTTGTTTAGTTTTTGTCTAGACGACCTTTCCACTCATGAGAGTATGGTGGTGTAATCTCTCAATAGTAATGTGTGGGGTTCAATGTGTGATTTATACCTTAGTAATGTTTCTTTTACAAACGTGAATGCCCTTACATTTGGGGCACAAAGGTTCAGAATTGAGATGTCGTCTTGGTGCATTTTTCCTTTGAGAAATATGAAGTTCCCTTCTACATCTCTTTTGATTACTTTTGGTTGAAAGTCTATTTTGTTAGACATTAAATTATGGCACCAGCTTGCTTCTTGGGTCCATTTGCTTGGAAAATCTTTTTCCAGGCTTTACTCTGAAGTAATGTCTATCTTTGATGTTGAGGTGGGTTTTTTGTTTGTTTGTTTGTTTTGTCTTTTTGTTGTTGTTGTTGTTTTTATGCAGCAAAATGTTGAATCCTGTTTTTGCATCCACTCCATTAGTTTGGGTGTTTTTTTGGAGAATTGAGTCCATTGATGTTGAGAGATATTAATGACCAATGATTGTTAATCCCTGTTCTTTTGATATAGTTTGTAGTAGTGTGTATGTGTGCTTCCGTTCTTTTGTTTTGCTGCTTTGAAATTATTATTTCCTGTGGAGAATTTGGGGTGGGGGTAGTTAACTTCCTTGGTTTGGAGTTTTTCTTCTAGTATCTTCTGTAGGGCTAGATTTGTGGATAGGTATTTTTTAAATTTAGTTTTATCATGTAACATGTAATTTTCTCCATCAATGGTGATTGAAAGTTTTGCTGGGTAAAGTAATCTAGGATGACATCTGTGGTCTTTTAGAGTCAGCAAGCCCATCTGGCTTTTAGAGTCTCTGTTGAGAAGTTGTGGGTAATTCTAACATATCTGCCTTTATATATTACTTGCAGTTTCTCCTTAAAGCTTTTCTTTCTTTATTGTGTATTTTTAGTGCTTGGCTATTATGTGGCAGTGGGATTTTCTTTTCTTATTTAATCTACTATGTATAGATATTTCTTTCCTAAGATTGGGAAAATTTTCTTCTGTGATTTTGTTGAAAATATTTTCTTGGCCTTTAAACTGGTAATCTTCTTTTTCTATTCATAATACTGTTAGGTTTGGTCTTTTCATAGTGTCCCAGATATCCTGGATGTTTTGTGTCAGGAACTCTTTTTGATTTGGCATTTACTTTGACCTAAGTATAAATTTCTTTTATTGTTACCTTCTAAATCTGAGGTTCTCTCTTCCATAATTTGTACTCTATTGGTGATGCTTATGTATGCAGTTCTTGTTCAATTATCTAGATTTTCCATCTCCAGTATTCCTACAGTTTGTGTTTTCTTTATTGTTTTTATTTTATTTTTAAGTCTTGAACAATTTTATTAATTATCTTTACCTGTTTAATTGTATTTTACTGTATTTCTTTAAGGAATATATTTATTCCTCTTTAAAGGCTTCTATCATCTTTATATGTTTCGATTTAAGTACATTTTCTTGTGCTTCACATGTGTGTTGGAGTATTGAAGGCTTGTTGTTGTAAGATAGCTGTGTTCTGGTGGTGCCATATTCCATATTGCCCTGGCTGTCATTGATTAAATTTTTATGCTGACCTCTAGTCATCTGAGTTCTGGGTTATTATAAGGTTAGGTTCTGATTTCTGAGTTTATCTTTGTTAGATGGGTGATTTCAAATTTTTTCCCCTTGCTTTTTGTTTACCTATTGGCCTTCCGTCACAGTGGTCTGGGGTTCTGGTGATCAGCAAGTCTTCAAGTCCTATAAGGTGTTTGTGCTGGCTTTGTTGTGATCTGTGTTTGGGCATTTTAGGTACAAATGCTGCCTTTGGACTCACTTGAACTGGCTTTGCATCCAGGAAAACAGAGGTTTTCTGCTGAAGTTATGTGATAAAATATGGAATCCAGGTGACGGAATGCCATTTATGTCTGTTGAGTATGATTTAAATGGAATTGGTAGGACTGGGGCATAAAGTAGGGTCATACCTGGGGTCTCCAGTGACAGTGTGGTCCACAGGAAATCAGGCAGAGTTGTAGGTCCTCTTACTCAATTTCAACAGTTTCTTGACTTTAGTATGTTTGTTTTTTCATTTTTTTATTTAGCAATGTTTAGAAAATATGGAAAGTTTCATGATGAGAGGAAAATAACTCTGGAAAAGATCATTTTTGTCCCAAAAGATTTTTTTTTCAAAACAAGAAGATCTATGGTACACGTTTGTTAGCTGTGTGTGATGGTGCTTGATGGGGGTGGATTTCAGCAAATTAACTTGAGGAGCAGGTGAAGGCTAGAATAACACCTAGATTTGTAGGGGTGATTTGAGGTTTGATAGTCAAGGTGGCTTAAAATATTGAAGCCAGAGGAATGTGAATTACTTACTCGGCGGGACAGCAGGAAGGTTCCTGGAGGTGCTGTTTTTGTTCTGTTTTTTGTTTTTTGTTTTTACTAAAATAAGTAAATGGGCACAAGGATGACCAAGTCCTTTGATATTGCAACACAACACAATTCTTAATTGAATATTTTGTTCATTCCCATTTCAAATGTTATCCTCTTTCCAGGTTTCCCCTCTGCAAACCTCCTGTTCCATCCCCCTTACCCTGCTTCTATAAGGGTGCTCCCTCCCTCACCCATCCACCCTCTCTTGCCTCCCTGCCCTAGCATTCCTCTATACTGGGGCATCAAACCTTCACAGGCCAAGGACTCCTCTCCCATTGATGCCAAATAAGGCCCCTTTAGCTTCTTTGGTCCTTTCCCTAACTCTCCACTGGGTTCCCTGTGATCACCCTGATGGTTAACTTCTAGAATCCACATCTGTATTGGTCAGGATCTGGCAGAGATTTTTGCATCTTCTGAGGTCTTCTTCAATTTCTTTCTTCAGAGGCTTGAAGTTCTTATCATACAGATCTTTCACTTGAAGTCACACCAAGGTATTTTATATTATATGGGACTATTATGAAGGGTGTCATTTTCCTAAGTTCTTTCTCAGCTGGTTTCTCTTTTGTGTAGAGGAAGGCTACTGATTTATTTGAGTTAATTTTATACCCAGCCACTTTTTTGAAGGTGTTTATTAGGTTTAGTAGTTCTCTGGTGGAACTTTAGGGATTACTTAAATATACTATCATATCATCTGCAAATAGTGATATTTTGACTTCTTCCTTTCAAATCTTTATCCCTTTGATCTCTTTGGTGTCTGATCACTCTGGTTAGGACTTCGAGAACTATATTGAATAACTAGGGAGAGAGTGGGCAGCCTTGTCTAGTTCCTGATTTTAGTGGGATTGTTTCAAGTTTCTCTCCATTTAGTTAATGTGAGCTACTGGTTTGCTGTATATGGCGTTTTACTATGTTTAGGTATGGGCCTTGAATTCCTGTTCTGTCCAGGACTTTTATCATGAAGGGGTATTGAATTTTGTCAAATACTTTCTCAGCATCTAATGAAATGATCACGTGGTTTTTATTTTTCAGTTTGTTTATATAGTGAATTACGTTGATGGTTTTCTGTATATTAAACCATCCCTACATCCCTGGGATGAAGCCTACTTGATCATCATGGATGATTGTTTTGATGTGTTCTTGGATTTGGTTTGCCAGAATTTTATTGAGTATTTTTGCATCAATATTCATAAGGGAAATTGGTCTGAAGTTCTCTTTCTTTGTTATGTCTTTGTGTGGTTTAGGTATAAGAGTAATTGTGGCTTCATAGAAGGAATTTGGTAGTGTTCCATCTGTTTCAATTTTGTGGAATAGTTTGGATAGTATTGGTATGAGGTCTTCTATGAAGGTCTGATTGAATTTTGCACTGAACCCATCTGGACCTGGGCTCTTTTTGGTTGGGAGACCTTTAATGACTGCTTCTATTTCTTTAGGAGTTATGGGGTTATTAAATGTTTTATCTGTTCCTGATTTAGCTTCGGTACCTGGTATCTGTCTAGGAAATTGTCCATTTCCTCCAGATTTTCAAGTTTTGTTGAATATAGACTTTAGTAGTAGGGTCTGATGATTTTTTGAATTTCCTCTGATTCTGTTGTTATGTCTCCCTTTTCATTTCTGATTTTGTTAATTTGGACACACTCTCTGTGTCCTCTGGTTAGTCTGGCTAAGGGTTTATCTATCTTGTTGATTTTCTCAAAGAACCAGCTTTTGATTTTGTTGATTTTTTGTATAGTCGTTTTTGTTTCTACTTGGTTGATTTCAGCTCTGAGTTTGATTATTTCCTGCCTTCTACTCCTCCTGGGTGTATTTGCTTCTTTTTGTTCTAGAGCTTTTAGGTGTGTTGTCAAGCTGCTGATATATGCTCTCTCCTGTTTCTTTCTGCAGGCACTCAGCGCTATGAGTTTTCCTCTTAGCACAGCTTTCTTTGTGTCCCGTAAGTTTGGGTATGTTGTATCTTCATTTTCATTAAATTCTAAGAAGTCTTTAATTTCTTTCTTTATTTCTTCCTTGACCAGGTTATCCTTGAGTAGAGCACTGTTCAACTTCCATGTATATGTGGGCGTTCTTCCCTTATTGTTATTGAAGACCAGCTTTAGCCTGTGGTCGTCTGATAGGATGCATGGGATTATTTCTATCTTTCTTTATCTGTTGAGACCTGTTTTGTGCCTGATTATATGGTCAATTTTGGAGAAAGTACCATGAGGTGGTGAGAAGAAGGTATATCCTTTTGTTTAGGATAGAATGTTCTATAAATATTCATTAAGTCCATTTTGGTTCATAACTTCCGTTAGTCTGTCTATGTCTCTGTTTAATTTCTGTTTCCATGATCTGTCCATTGATGAGAGTGGGGTGTTGAAATCTCCTACTATTATTGTGTGAGGTGCAATGTGTGCTTTGAGCTTTAGCAAGGTTTCTTTTATGTATGTAGGTGCCGTTGTATTTGGAGCATAGGTATTTAGGATTTGAGGGTTCATCTTGCTGGATTTTTCCTTTGATGAATATGAAGTGTCCTTCATTATCTTTTTTGATGACTTTTGGTTGAAAATTGATTTTATTTGATATTAGAATGGGTATTCCAGCTTGCTTCTCCAGACCAGTTGCTTGGAAAGTTGTTTTCCAGCCTTCTACTCTGAGGTCGTGTCTGTCTTTGTCCTGAGGTGTGTTTCCTGTAGGCAGCAAAATGCTGGGTCCTCATTACATATGCAATTTGTTAATCTGTGTCTTTTTATTGGGGAATTGGGTCCATTGATGTTGAGAGATATTAAGGAATAGTGATTGTTGCTTCCTGTTATCTTTGTACTTGGAAGTGAGGTTATGTTTGTGTGCTTGTCTTTTCTTTGTTTTGTTGCAAAATGATTTATTTCTTGCTTTTTCTAGAGTGTTGCTTGCCTCCTTGTGTTGGGCTTTACCATTTATTATCCTTTATAGGGCTGGATTTGTAGAAGGATATTGTGTCAATTTGGTTTTGTCATGGTTTCTCCATCTATGTTAATTGAGAATTTCGCTGGATACAGTAACCTGGGCTGGCATTTGTGTTCTCTTAGGGTCTGTATGACATCTGTCCAGGATCTTCTGGCTTTCATAATCTCTGGTGAGCAGTCTGGTATAATTCTGATAGGTCTGCCTTTATATGTTACTTGACCTTTTTCCCTTACTGCTTTTAATATTCTTTCTTTGTTTTGTGCATTTTGTGTTTTGACTATTATGTGATGGGAGGTCTAATCTATTTGGAATTCTGTAGGCTTTATTTTCTTTATTGTTTCTATGTCCATTTTCAATTCCTTCACTTGTTTGATTGTGTTTTCCTTTAATTCTTTCAGGGATTTTTGTGTTTTTGCTTCTTCTTGTTTACTTGTGTTTTCCTGCACTTCTCTAAGTGAGCTCTTTATGTCTTTCTTAATGTCCTCCAGCATCATGATCAAATGTGATTTTATATCTAGACCTTGCTTTTCCGGTGTGTTTGGACATTCAGTATTTGCTTTGGTGGGAGAATTGGGCTCTGATGATGCCATCTAGTCTTGGTTTCTGTTTCTTGGGTCCCTGTGCTTGCCTATCTTCATCAGGTTGTCTCTGGTGTTACCTTGTTTTGCTATTTCTGACAGTGGCTTGACCGTCCTATAGGCCTGTGTGTCAGGAGTGCTGTAGACCTGTTTTCCTGTTTTCTTTTAGCTAGTTATTGGAACAGAGTGTTCTGCTTTCAGGCGTGTAGTCGTTCCTGTCCATTGGCTTTCAGCTGTTCCTGTGGGCGTGTGTCCTGAGTCCACCAGGCAGTTCATTTGGAGCAGAAAAGTTGCTCTTACCTCTGGTCTCGGACCTGAAGTTGCTCCTTGGGGCTCGTTTCAGCTCTCCATAAGGGTAGCAACCAGAAGGGCCTGCCCCTACTTCTGGGTTCTTGTGTGCAGGGGGCCCTGATGGTGGTAGGTATTTTCCTCTAGAGTCAGAAATGTGGACAGAGCATCGTCTCCTCTGGTTTCCCAGGCGGGTCTGCCCCTCTGAAGGTCTAGTTCTCCCTCCCCATCTCTCCCTTTTCATTTCTGATTTTGTTTATTTGGATACTGTCACTATGTCCCCTGGTTAGTCTGGTTAAGGGTTTATCTATCTTGTTGATTTTCTCAAAGAGCCAGTTCCTGGTTTTGTTAATTCTTTGTATAGTTCTCTTTTGTTTCTACTTGGTTGATTTCAGCCCTGAGTTTGATTATTTCATGCCATTTACTCCTTTTGGGTTTATTTGCTTCTTTTTGTTCTAGAGCTTTTGGGTGTGCTATTAAGCTGCTAGTGTATGCTCTCTTCAGTTTCTTTTTGGAGGCAGTCAGAACTATGAGTTTTCCCCTTAGACCTGCTTTCATTGTGTCCTATAAATTTGGGTATGTTTTGCCTTCATTTTCATTAAATTCTAAAGTCTTTAATCTCATTCTTTATTTCTTCCTTGACCACATTATCATTGATTAGAGCACTGTTCAGCTTCCATGTGTTTGTGGACTCTCTGTTGTTTTTGTTGCTGTTGAAGACCACCCTCAGATTGTGGTAATCTGATCAGCTGCATGGGATTATTTCAAACTTCTTGTATTGATTGAAGCCTCTTTTGTGACCAATTTATGGTCAATTTTGGAGAACTTTCCATGAGGCACTGAGAAGAAGCACCTATGGAATGTTCTATAGTTATCTGTTAAATCCATTTGGTTCATAACATCTGTTAGTTTCACCGTGTCTCTGTTTAATTTCTCTTTCTATGATCTGTCCATTGATCAGAGTGCGGTGTTAAAGTCTTCCACTATTGTTGTGTGAGATGCAACATGTGCTTTGATTTTAGTAAAGTTTCTTTTATGAATGTGTTTGCCCTTGCATTTGGGGCATATATATTCAGAATTGAGAGTTCACCTTGGTAGATTTTTCCTTTGATGAGTATGAAGTGTCCTCCTCCTTTTTTTTTTTTTTTTTTTGATAACGCTTTGTTGAAAGTTTATTTTATTCGATATTAGAAGGGATACTACAGCTTGTTTCTTGGGACTGTTTTCTTGTTAAATTGTTTTCCAGCCATTTTACTCTGAGGTAGTGTCTGTCTTTGTCACTGAGGTGGGTTTCCTGTATGCGGCAATATGCTAGGTTCTGTTTATGTATCTAATCTGTTAGTGTATGTCTTTTTATTGGGGAATTGAGTTCATTGATGGTCAGAGATATAAAGACCAATGATTGTTGCTTCCTGTTATTTTTGTTGTTAGATGTAGAATTATGTTTTTATGACTATCTTATTTTGGTTTAGTTGAAAGAAAATTACTTTCTTGCTATTTTAAGGTGTAGTTTCCATTCTTTTGTTAGAAATTTCCATCTATTATCCTCTGTAAGGCTGGATTTGTGGAAAGGTATTGTGTAAATTTGGTTTTTTAATGGAATATCTTGGTTTCTCCATCTATGTGAGATGAGAGTTTTGGTGGGTATAGTAGCGTTGGCTGGTATTTGTGTTCTATTAAGGTCTCTACAACATTTCCACAAGATTTTCTGACTTTCATAGTCTATGATGATGAGAAGTCTGGTGTAATTCTGATATGTCTGCCTTTATATGTTACTTTTTCCCTTACTGCTTTTAATATTCTTTGTTTTGTTCATTTGGTGCTTTGACTATTATGTGATGGGAGAAATTTCTTTTGTGGTCTTATTTGTTTGGAGTTCTATAGGCTTCTTATATGTTCATGGGCATCTCTTTCTTTAGTTTAGGGATGTTTCCCTCTATAATTTTGTTGAAGACTTTTACTGGCCGTTTAATTTGGGAATCTTCCCTCTCTTCTATACCTATTATCCTTAGCTTTGTTCTTCTCATGGTGTCCTGGATTTCCTGGTTGTTTTGGGTTAGGAGTTTTTTTTTTTTTTTTTTTTTTTTTGCATTTTTACATTTTCTTTTGACTGTTGTGTCAATGTTTTCTATGGTATCTTCTGCCCCTGAGATTTTCTCTTCTATCTCTTGTATTCTGTTGGTGATGCTTGCATCTATGACTCCTGATGTCTGCCCTAGGTTTTCTATCTCCAGACTTGTCTTCTTTTGTGATTTCTTTATTGTTTCTATTTCCATTTTTAGATCCTGCATTGTTTTGTTCAATTTTTTCACCTGTTTTGTTGTGTTTTCCTATTATTCTTTAGGGTATTTTTGTGTGTCCTCTTTAAAGGCTTCTACCTGTTTAACTATGTTCTGCTGTATTTCTTTAAGGGAGTTATTTATATTCTTTTAAAAGTCCTCTATCATTACCATGAGATGTGATTTTAAATCAGAATCTTGATTTTTCCAGTGTGTTGGGCTATGCAGAGCTTGCTGTGGTGGGAGAACTGGGTTCTGATGATACCAATTTGTCTTGATTTCTGTTGCTTATGTTCTTGCATTTGTGTCTCACCATCTCGTTATCTGGTGTTAGCTGGTCTTGCTATCTTTGACTGTGCCTTATCCCTCCTGTAAGCCTATGTGTCAACACTCCTGGAAGACCAGCTCTTTCCAGGCTGAATTTGGGTATGGAGAGCTGTGGGACAGGGTCAGCTCTTGGCACAGATGGAAACCAGAAGAAACCTGACCCAGGGTACTGCTCAATTCCTGTGTCCTGAGGACTCTGGGCAGGTCCTTCTTGGACCAGGTATTTGAGCAGAAGTGGTAGTCTTAACTGTGCTTTCAGGTGCATTGGCAGTCTTGGGAAACTAGCTCTTTTCTGGAAGGATTTGGGTACAGAGAGCTGTCACACAGGGTCGGCTTAGGGCGCAGTTGGAATCCAGAAGGACTCTTTCCCAGGCTGCTCCTTAGTTCCTGTGTCTGAGCCCTCTGGGTGGGTCTCTCAGAGCAGAAGTGGTGGTCTTAACTGTGCTCTCATGTGTGTCAGCACTCCTGGGAGACCATCTCTTTTTTCGGCACGATTTGGGTACAGAGAGCTGTGGGACAGTGACAGCTCTTGACACAGATAGAAACTGGAAGCATCAACACATTTTTATCTACAATTTTTGTACTCAAGAACCATGCAATCAAGGTGTGTGTAGAAATATGTATGTATATACATATACACATACACATACACTTATACATGCACATCCACATACACATGTACATATAGAGAGAAATTTTATGGATTGACATCTGGCTAACATTCATAGAGATGAAGGATTGTATTTATTATTCTAAGGAAGAGAAGTATTCAACAATCTCACCTAAATGTAAGTGTGAGTTAAAATAGTGACTACCATGGCAATATATACCCACTGGCATGAATATTATCACAGTAACCAAACATTTTCTGATTTTATTTAAAGTGTACTCTACAAAATGGAATTGATACTTGGTACTGCTAACTGGGCCCAAATTTTTCAATTATTATTGTTATTATTATTTCTGTTTATTACTTATATTATTGTTATTCTGTTTATTATTACTTATATTATTATTATCATTATTAATTTCCTCTCTTCCTAGTCTTTTCCCACCACATCCCCTCTGTTTTGTATAATTTCATATGCAAATTTGCATGCAGATTTGTCCTCCTGTTGTTGGGGAATGTCTAGAGTATATATGCAGTGGAGGACTAAGGAATGGGGCTTGATCTACATGTCTTTGAGGAAATATCATCCATGCTGAGTCCAGACTTTACAATGCAACTGCCTTGGGCTCTCCCCATACTTCTCCCAGTGGTTTAAGGAAACCCAGTAAATCTACTGGTACTCCAGTGGAAACTGTGGTGGAATCACATTTTGTTTTGTCATTCGAACTTTAAAAGGCAGGGTAAACATTATTCATATCTCCCCTAGGAAAGTAATCATCAAAACACACAGAAAGGAGAAAATAAGAGGAAACTATTTTAATAGAACTTTTCTGATTGCCTTGCTGTGTGGTGTGGTCTGGTACTTTGTGTAATAGTCAATAAAAATCTCAAAAACAAAAAAGCTTATTTTAAAATTTCCTCATAGAAATATCAGACAAACACACAATTATTAGTATTATTTTTTTAATAGTCTCATATATTTCAGTCAAGTCCTAAACTCACTCTCTAGTTGAATATGACTTGGACCTCCTGTTCCTTTTGGATGGTAGGATTGTAGACATGCCTACCATACCAGTTTTATGCAGTGCTGGGGATGGACTCAGGGCTTCAAGAATTGCTAAGGTGAATACTTGACCACCTAAGCCCAGCCCAGCCCAGCCCAAGCAAGTACCCCACCAACCCATATTACTGGGTAACTTTATTCATCTGATGCTAACTCTTAATCTCTGGTGCCTTTGCTTAGCACACCTGCCACCTACATTGAGTGGCTCCTTTGGACTGTTGTGAACGTGCGGGGTGTGGTAACTTACGCTCCAGTTAGCAGGTTAAAGAAACCTGAACTGTTTTCCAGTTTCTTAAATAATCATAGGCAACTGCTGCCTGACTAAATAGACAAATGCAGCAGGCATAATAAATAATCTACCCCCACTCTATGTGGAAAAGCACACAGGGCCTGGTGAGGCACCCTGTGTTATCTGCCAAATACAGTCCTGACAATTTGCATAAACTCTTGGGAAGATTCTTAGGGGAACTACTATTGTTTACCACCTCACTCGCTGATATTTCTGGACACACTGCACAGTGCACAGGGCAGTGACAGGCCTTCTTCTGTTCCTGTTTCTAATGTGGATTCTCTTCCACCAGAGTAACAGTGTGGAAGACGCAGGGCAGCTCCTGTGACTTTAAAGAGCTCCCTTGATTCTTTATTGAACTCAACGTTGCTGAGAAAGGGTATTTTTTTATTCTTATTTTTATTTTTGATATGCACTTGAGTGTGTGCATGCATGTGCTATGTGTGAGAGTGTGGTGCAGAAAATAGTTTGAAGGGGTTGATAGCTAATCTTTAACTTGAGACCATTAAAGTCAGAAGCAAAGGTGAATTTAAAAGGTTTGCTGGCTGACACCCTATAATTCTTATAATTTCTTCCTCTCCTCTCCTTTGTCTTTCTCTCCACAAAGATAGAACCAGAGGGGAAGAGCCAAGAAAATGGTTTAATATTGCAGTTCAAATTTCTCTGTGACATTGCAGCCAGGCTTTCTTGGTTATTAAATTCAAACCGCCCTTTTTAGAAATCTTTGGAAAGTAAGCCTTTCTTCTCTCTTGCTCCTTTATTCCTCCAGGTATATTTAAATCTAGGAATTTCCCCCTCCAAAGCGGCTGGTTTGAAGAAAGGGAAGGCTTCTACACAGCAAACTCTGGGCTCCACCAAGCCCCTAATCTCCATTCCCAGGCTAGCAAACAATGAATCAGCATTCATTGCAAAATGACTCATGAACAACCATGGCCATTTGCAGTGAAAAAAGACAATGATCAGTTTCATGGGCCCACATGTAATCGTGACTACTTGCAGGGACCTAACAATGATCAATTACCCATTCCCTGATTAATTAAGGGATTAATCCTCCCACCCATATCATGTGAACAATAGCACACTGTTCTGAGCTGCCTATTACATTTCCTAGGAACAAAGACAAGAGCTAGGAGTAATGTGAGCCCCAGGCCCATTGCTCTGGATTTCTAGTCTCCCCAGCTGAATACAGTAAGCACAGTTCCATATTAAATCATCAGCCCTGAGCCAGGGTAGAGGCCCTCTCCATAGAGCGAACAGTTAACATGTCATGTCTTTTTGCCTTGCTTCTTTTCATATCCTTACAAATAGCGAATAAAGCAGTCTGCTGAGTGGGCAGCAATGTGTCAAATGGGAACGAGTTTCTCGCATCATTTCTTCTGCTGCCTCATCAAGCGCAGCTTTTATACTCCTTCTTGCCTCCGATAGGTGCGCCTATACATGGCGAGCCTTCTATTCTTACTTCTGGTGTCATTTCCACCCTCTACCCCTGCCTCTTTCCTTCTCCACTCTTCCAGAATGCCTAGTTCTGAGTGTCGTGTGGGTCCAGCCATTCTCAGGCTTCTTTTGGTTATCACTCTGCCCAGACTGGCTCTCTTTTTGGTCTTTCCAACTCACTGCTATCATATGTATGGGCTAATCTCTCAGTTCTTTGACTTTTTCCCAAAGATCTTCATCTAGACTCTTTGTTATGCTTTCCTCCCATGGCCATAGCCTATAATAACCAGACAGTTTGTTAGGCACAGCAAGAATTGCTGCCTCCTGTGTTGGTCTCCTTTCCTTGTTTGCTACCCTGTCCTCAACAGCACTGAGTGCTAACAAACACCTTTGCTCTGCTGTCCTTTTACTGGCTTTTCCTTTTATCTTTCCTACTTGCACACTCAGCTTAGAGTCCAGTTTTAAAAATTTTTAAATTTGCATGTTCATATGTGTGCATATTTCTATGTGGATGTGTGCATATGGAGGCCATGGGTCCATATCGAGTGTCTTCTTCACTTTCTACTTCACTTTTTATTTTTGAGATAGGGTATCTTGCTAAACCTGGAGCTTGCCTAGTCAGGTAGATTGGCTAAACCCAGGGGTCCTCTCACTTCTGTCTCCTACAGTACTTGTAGTTCAGCTGCATTCTGTCACGCCTGTCTTCTCACATGGATGCTAAGATTACATCCAGACTGTGATGGCTGTAAGGTAAATGCTTTAGCAACTAAGCCATCTCCACAAACCCATGGTCATGTTATAACTATGTTCTTGAGTTGTGCTTCATTACTTCTCCTACCTCTCTTTATTCAACTTAGCTTGCAAAACTGAATGCTGGTAAAGTCCACTCCACCTGCCCCATGCCTGCATTACATAATCAGAGAAAGTCATAAGCCTAGCTGGGTCTGCACTGGCTTATGACCATAGTATTCAATGGTTGCCGACTGTATTTCCTTTTTAGATTTTTAAACTTTGACATTTTTAACATTTTAATCTTTTTATATTTTTAAACTTCGTAATTATATTTATTTATGTAACCTAGTGTGAAGATCTCATTGCGTGAATTTAGGGTGTGGTTGGAAAACATTTCTCTTTTTCGTTGAATCCTCCTGGCCCATGCTCATGACCCTTTCTCTTGTTCCTGCGAGGACCATTTCCATTTTGTGACCTTGTGCTAACCTTCACTGAGAAAGTAAAGGCAACAGAAAGCCATTGAGTCCATGCTGTTCTTGTCTTATCTACTACCTGCTGTATGATAATTGGCATCCTTTCCTCTTTGTTAGAATGTGTGGGCATTCTAAAGATGTATTGGCATACATCTATCCTCTTATTAGAATAGACAACTGGTAGATTCTTGATGCCTAGGAAGTAGGATGTCTTAGAAACCAGATGGGCATAGGAATGAGACCTACTGAGTCACACTCCAATAGAGGGAGAGCAGATCGCGTGGGTGCTAACACTTCTAGCTCCTGCAAAGATAGGATCCATCTCATTGGTCCAGATCTAGCCTTGGAGAGTTAAGTGACTTTTGTCCGAAAGCGTGAGATCATCTGAGAGAGAAAACCAAGACCAGGACCAGTAGGGAAATTAGTCTTACTGTTTATTTCCTTTATCTCCCATTAATTAATTAATGTATTTACTTTCCATCCTGGTCATAACCCCTACTGTTTATTTCTTATCAAGGGTTTTCTTTCTAGCCCAGATTCTGACGTGGAATCTGAGGTCCTCCTACCTCAATCTCTTGAGTGCTATATCACAGAATATGTGCCACCACATTTGGCTAGACTTTAGTCTTGAATGACCTGAAGAACAGTTGAATTATCTTCTTTCCAGGTAGTGAGTTTGCTTTCTTGTTGGCAAGAAGGACTTTTGAGTTAGGAAAAAGAACAAAAGCTTCCTCCCGTCACACTGAAGAAGGTGACAAGTCACCAGGTTTGCCGCTCTTTCCAGTTGCTTTTTTCTCAGGTTATCCTATTCTCTGCCCCTCCTCAGGTAGCTTCTATAGCCACTGTGCAGCTACTTGTGTTCTCAGCTGATAGAGTCTGCCTTGTACTGCCTGTCAGCCCAGCTCAGTAGAGGACACTACTCTTATTCCAAGTGTGGTGCTATCATAAATCTAGTGACTTTCAGTTTTCATTGTCCTAGAGTTGAGTAAATTCAGAACTGTGGGCCGATCAATTACATCTTGCCTTCTGAGTCTTTGTATGCTACAGGGAGTGAAGCAGGTTTATGAGTCTCTTTCCTAAAGGCACTAATCCCTTTCCTAATAGTCGAAACCTGATGACTAGATTCTCTCCTCAAGACCTACTTCCTAATACAATGACATCAGTAATAGTTTTCCAGTGGCTGGATTTGGAGTTTTATAACATCTGTTCCTTTTCTATCAGTCTAGCAAAATCTTCTCCTTGTGTTTAGGGTTAAGACTCAAGTGACAAGAATTACATGTAGTAATACTTTAGTAGCTAGTACCATGTATTTTGCCCCTAGTGTATCTACTCCATAGTTACACATATGTTTCAAGGATACTATCTTTTCCTTGGCATAGAGCTGATCAGTTAGGTTACACTGTTAGTCAGCAAGCCCTAGGGACATGTCTTCTTCCATGCTCCTAGTGATGTTTTTTATAGGCAGGAGAATGGGTTTTCACATGGGGGCTTATACTTTTATAGCAGGCATTTACCAGCTGGCCTATTTCTTCAGCCTCTTGCCTCTTTTGACACAGGATGTCACTGAATAGACCAGGCTGACATCAAATTCACACTGATCTTCTTGCCCCCTCCTTCTAAGATCATGGCATGCTGAGATCATGGACATGAGCCATCATGTTAGGCTTTCCTATCATTTTTTAGCTAGAACTCTCAGATGTTTTTTTCTCCTTAGCAAGTGGATTTTTTATTGGTTATTTTACTTATTTACATTTCAAATGTTATCCTCCTTCCCAGTTTTCCCTCAATAAATTTCCTATTCCCTCCCGCTCCCCCTGCCACTGTGATGATGCTCCATCATCCACACATCCAGTCCTGTCTCAGCCCCCTAGCATTCACCTACCCTGGGTCATTGAGCATCCACAGAACTGAGGGTCTTCTTTCCCAGTGATGATTGATAAGGCAATCCTCTGATATATATATCAAGTGGGAGCCTAGGGTCCCCATCCTGTGTACTCTGGTTGGTGGTTTAGTCACTGGGAGCTTTGGGGGGTGGAGATCTGGTTGCTTGATATTGTTCTTTCTATGAGGTTGAAAACTCAGCTCCTTTAGTCTTTGCCCTAAATTCTCTCTTGGGGTCCTCATGCTCAGTAAGATGTTTGGCTGTGTATATCCACATCGGTATTGCTTAGGTTCTGAGAGAACCTCTTAGGCGACAGCTATATCAGGTTCCTGTAAGCAAGTGCTTCTTGACATCAGCAATAGTGTCTGGGTTTGGTGTCTGAAGATGGGATGGATTACTAGGTGGGTCAATCTCCTGATGACCTTTCCTTCAGTCTCTGCTCCACTCTTTGTCCCTGAATTTCCTTTTGATGGGAGGAATTCTGCATTAATAGTTTTGAGGTATATGAGTGGCCCTATCCCTCAACCAGGGGTCATGCCTATCCACTGAATATGGTCTTTACAGGTTCTATATCCCCTTTGTTAAGTATTTTGGCTAATGTCCTCCCTGTTGAGTGCTGAGAACCTCTTGGGTCCCTGGCATGTGGAACTTTCTAGTAGCTACCCTTGGTTTACCCTCCCAACTGCTACACACCTATTTTCAAATTCCTGACCTTTTGTACTTCTCCCCCATCTCTAACCATATTTGAACTGGCTCCATTTTTTTCCCTTCCCCTGCTCTTTTCCTCTCAGATCCCTCTCTCCTTGTACTTCCCAGAGATTATTTTCTTCCCTCTTCTGAGTAGGACTGTAGCATCCACACTTTGGTGTGATCTTCTTTCTTCTTGGTTGTCATATGGTCTGTGAGTTGTATCATGGGTATTCCCAGCTTTTGGTGTGTGGCTAATATCCACTTATCAGTGAGTTCATACCATGTGGGCTCTTTTATGTCTGAGCTACCTTAATCAGGATGATATGTTCAAGTTCCATCCATTTGTCTCCAAATTTCATAAAGTTATTGTTTTTAATAGCTGAGTAGTACTCCATAGTGTAAATGTACCAAGTTTTCTGTATCCCTTCCTCTGCTGAGGGACATCTGGTTTGTTTCCAGCTTCCGTCCATCCCAGATAAGGCTGCTATGAATATAGTGGAACATGTGCCCCTGTGGTACAATTGGGCATCTTTTGGGTATATGCCCAGGAGTTGTATAATTGGGTCCTCCAGCAGAACTATTTCCAATTTTCTGAGAGACCACTAGACTGATTTCCAGAGTGGTTGTACCAGCTTGCAAGCCTCCCAGCAATGAAGGAGTGTTCTTTGTCCACATCCTCGCCAACATTTGCTGTCACCTGAGTTTTTGATCTTAGTCATTCTGACTGGTATGAGGTGAAATCTCAGGGTCATTTGATGAGTATTTTCCTGATGACTAAAAATGTTGAACATTTCATTAAGTGCTTCTCAGCCATTCAAGAGTCCCCAGTTGAGAATTCTCTGTATCTCATTTTTTAATAGGGTTTTTGGTTCTCAGGAGTCTAACTTCTTGAGTTCCTTGTATATTTTGGATGTTAATTCTTTATCAGATTTAGGGTTCGTAAAGATCTTTTCATAATCTGTGGATTGCTGTTTTGTCCTGGTGACAATGTCCTTTGCCTTACAAAAGCCTTTCAGTTCTATGAAGTCTCATTTGTCAATTCTTGATCTTTGAGCATAAGCCATTGGTGTTCTGTTCAGGAAATTTTCCAATGTGACACTGTGATTGAGGTTCTTTTACAATTTCTCTTCTATTAGATTCATCATATCTGGTTTTATGTGGACATTCTTGATCCATCTGGATTTGAGCTTTGTACAGGAGATAAGAATATGTCAAACTGCATTCTTCTACATGGTTACCGCCAATTGAATCAGCACCATTTTTTTTTTGAAAATGCTTTTTTTTATCCACTAGATGGTTTTAGCTCCTCTGTCAAAGATCAAGTGACCAAAGGTGTGTGTTTTTATTTCTGGGTCTTCAATTCTATTCCCTTGATCTACCTGCCTGTCTCTGTATCAATACCATGTGTGTGTGTATTTTTTTTATCACTATTGCTCTATAATACAGCTCGAGGTCAGGGATTCTTCTATTGTTAACAATAGCTTTTGCTATCCTGAGTTTTTTGTTATTCCAGATAAATTCAAGAATTGCTTTTTTTTTTTAATCTCTGTGAAGAATTGAGTTGGAAATTTTGATGGGGATTATACTGAATCTGTAAATTGCTTTTGGTAACATGGCCTTTTTACTGTGTTAATCCTGCTGATCCATGAACATGGAAGATCTTTCCATCTTCTGAGGTCTTCTTCAATTTCTTTCTTTGAGTCTTAAAGTTCTTGTCATACAGATTTTTCACTTGCTGGGTTAGCATCATACCAAGATATTTCATACTATTTGTGATTATTATGAAGGGTGACTTTTCCCTGATTTCTTTTTCAACCCATTTATCCTTTGGGTAGAGGAAAACTACTGATTTTTTTTAGTTAATTTTTTATCCAGCCACTTTGCTGAAGTTGTTTATCAGCTGTAAGAGTTTTCTTGTGGATATTTTTGTGTCACATATATACTAGCATACCATCCACAAATACTGATATCTTGACTTCCTACTTTTCAATTTGTATCCCTTTCACTTCCTTTTGTTGCCTAATTGCTCTGGCTAGAACTTCAGGTACTATATTGAAGAGCTAAGTGGAGAGTGAGTGGCCTTGTCTTGTCACTGATTTGATGAGATTGTTTCAACTTTCTCTCCATTTAGTTTAATGTTGACTATTGGCTTACTGTATATTGCTTTTATTACATTTAGCTATTGACCTTGAATTCACTCTCTCTCCAATAATACTTTTAGAATGAATGGGTGTTGTTTTTGTCAAAGATTTTTTTTTTTTTGGCATCTAATGAGATTATCCTGTAGTTTTTTTTCTTTGAGTTTGTTATGTGGTGGATTAAGTTGATGGGTTACTATATATTGAACCATCCCTGCATCACGGGGATGAAGCTTATTTGATTATGGCAAATGATAGTTTTGGTGCGTTCTTGGGTTTGGTTTGCAAGAATTTTATTGAGTATTTTGTCATCAGTATTCACGAGGGAAATTGGTCTGAAGTTCTCTTTCTTTGTTGGGTCTTTGTGTGGTTTAGGTATCAGTGCAACCGTGGGATCATAGAATATATTAGTGTTCCTTCTGTTTATAGTTTATAAAATACTTTGAGAAGTATTGTTAGTAGGACTTCTTTGAAGGTCTGATAGAATTCTATACTAAACCTAATCTGGTCCTCGAGATTTTTTGGTTGGGAGACTTTTAATGATTGCTTCTATTTCTTTAGGGGTTATAGGATTGTTTAGATCGTTTATCTGATTCTGATTTAACTTTGGTACCTGGTATCTTTCTAGAAAATCTTCCATTTCATATAGAATTTCCAGTTTTGTTGAATATCAGCTTTTGTAACAGAATCTGATAATTTTTTAATATTTCTTCATTTTCTGTTGTTATGTCTCTATTTTTATTTTTGATTTTGTTAATTTGGTTGCTGTCTCTGTGCCCTCTGATTAGTCAAGCTAATGATTTATCTATCTTATTGATTTTCTCAAAGAAACAGCTCCTGGTTTTGTAGATTCTTTTTATAGTTCTCTTTGTTTGTTCTTGGTTGATTTCAGCCCTGAGTTGGATTATTTCCTGCCATCTACTACTCCTCTTGGGTATATGATGTTAAACGATGAGTGACATGTTAAAGTCTCCTACTGTTTTTGTGTGAGGTTCAATGTATATCTTGGGGTTCAGTAATGTTTCTTTTACAAATATGGATTCCTTTGCATTTGGGGTATAGTATGTTCAGATTCGATAGTTTCTGTTGGTGGATTTTTCCTTTCATAAGCATGTAGTTTCCTTCCCCATCCTTTTTGATACCTTTTGGGTGAAAGTCTATTTTGTGGGATATTAGAATTGCTACTTCAGCTTTTTTTCTTGGAACCATTTGCCTAGAAAGTTTTGTTTTTTTCCCAGCCTTTTACTTTGATATAGGTCTGCCTTTGTCACTGAGGTGTGTTTCCTGTATGCAGCAAAATCCTGTGTCCTTTTTTACACATCCAGTCTGTTAGCCTATGTATTTTTATTGGGGAATGGAGTCCATTGATGTTGAGAGATATTAAGGACTAATAATTTTCCTTCCTTTAATTTTTGTTTGTAGAAGTGGAATTATGATTGTGTGGTTCTCTTATTTTGGGTTTGTTGTCAGATGATTATTTTCATGCCCTTCTTTGCCTGCACTTTCCCTCATTGTGTTGGAGTTTTCCTTCTATTATCCTCTGTAGACCTGAACTGGTGGAAAGGTATTGTTTAAATCTTGTTTTGTCATAGAATATCTTGGTTTCTCCATCTATGTTAACTGAGAATTTTGCTGGATATACAAATACCTGGACTGGCGTTTGTGTTCTTTTAGGGTCTATATGACATCTGCCCAGTATATTCTGGACTTCATAGTCTCTTTTGAGAAGTCTGGTATAATTCTGATAGGTCTGCCTTTAAATGTTACTTGGCCTTTTTCCCTTACTAATTTTAGTATTCTTTCTTTGTTTTGTGTTTTGACTGTTATGTGACAGAAGGAATTTCTTTTCTGGTTCAATCTGTTTGGAGCTCTGTAGGTTTCTTGTTTTTTTATGTCCATCTCTTTCTTTAGGTTAGGGAAGTACTCTATAATGTTGTTGAAGATGTTTTCTGGTCCTTTGAGTTGGGAATCTTCTCTCTCTTATATATCTATTATTCTTAGGTTCAGGCTTTTCATTGTGTCCTGGATTTCTTGAATGTTTTGAGTTAGGAGATTTTTTGCCTTTTGTGTATTCTTTAACTGTTGTGCCAATGTCTTCTACGGTATCTTCTATGCCTGAGATTCTCTCCTCTGTCTCTTGTATTCTGTTAGCATTTGTGACTTCTGATCTCTTTTCTAAGGTCTTCCATCTTCAGAGTCATCTCCCTTTGTTTTTTCTTTAATGTTTCTATTTTCATTTTTAGATCCTGGATGGTTTTGTTCAATCCCTTCACCTGATTGATTGTGTTTTCCTGTATTTCTTTAAGAGATATGTGTGTTTCCTCCTTAAGGGCTTCTTCTTGTTTACCTGTGTTCTTCTGTATTTCTTAGCAAGTCGATTTTGGTAACAAACGTTTTCTTCGTCAGTATTTTTTTTTTTTTTGTGAAGAAACACCATGACCATGGCAAGTCTTTTAAGGAAAAACACATAATTGGGAGCTTACCTACAGTTTCAGAGCTTTAGTCCATTACTTTATGGTAGGAATCATTTTGGCATGCAGACAGCCTTGGTGCTGGAGAGGTAGCTTAGAGTTCTACATCTGGATTGTAGACAGCAGAAAAAGAAAGACACTGAGACTAGGTTGAACTTTTGGAAGCCCTAAACACACCTAACTGACATACTTCCTCCAACAAGACCACACCCACTTCAACATGCCTCACCTCCTAATCCCTATAAGGTATTGCCACTCCCTAATGACCAAACATTCAAATATATGAGCAAAAGAGTGTCATCCTTATTTGAAAACCACAGAAACATATTTAGAATTCTAGTTTTCAGTCAGGAACATTGGCTGACCACTAGCAACAGCAAAACTTTCCTTTCTTTCTTTCCTTCTTTCCTTCCTTCCTTCCTTTCTTCTGTCTGTCCTTCTTTCCTTCCTTTCCCCCTCCCTTTCTTTCTCTCTTTCTCTCTTTCTCTCTTTCTTTCTTTTGCTGGTTATGTATGCTTTTTAGTATGTTAACAAATGGAAAGGGATATGCAGATTTGGGGAGCTGATAATCATTATCGCAGACAACCATTGAAACCTGGTGGTATCTGTCTTAGGGTTTTATTGCTATGAAGAAACACCACGACCATGGCAACTCTTAAAAGGGAAAATATTTGCTTGGAGCTGGTTTACAATTCAGAGGTTTAGTCCATTATTAGCATGGTGGGAAACATAGTGGCACACCAGGCAAAAATGGTGCTGGAGAGTAGCTGAGGATCTATATCTACATCTGGATCAGTAGGCAACAGAAAGAGACTAAGACACACTCAGCCTGGCTTAAGCTTATAAACCTTGAAGCCTGTCCTCAGTGACACACCTCTTCCAACAAGGCCATATTTCCAAATAGTGCTAGTCCCTATGAGCATATGGGGTCATTTTTATTCAATACTGCAGTGTTCTTGTCCTGCTTAGTTAAATTCTGCACTTTGCATTCATGTGGGCATCCATCAGATGCCTTCCTAGTCCTGGCCCACACCTGGAAGCATGATGCATTGAAGACTCAGTAGCTTAAAGCAGTTGATGGACTTTGACTAAATATAGAACTCTTTTCTTTCTAAATTGCAATAAAAACTATATTTGTTGTATTTACCGGGATGATTTCTTTTCACTTGCTTTTATACTCAAGCCTTATAAAAACTGAATCCAGCATGAACTGTAAATAATAAAACTTACCCTAATTGTGATTTGCCTTCATAGAGATGCTAGGACCTCAAAGCTGAGCTAGGGGATGGGACAAATGACTGAACAAATGAGTACAGTGGGGGCTCTTTCACTGCTTTTCTGGATTCTGGAATTATTGGTAGCCACTGAACCCCATGGAAATAGACAGTAAGATATAATCAAGAGACAATGCAGGCTTTTTTTCATCATTGCCCATGAAAACACTAGTCATGGACTAGTATAATCGACGCCTACAAACATGGTGTCTCTTCTTAGTGGTTCATCTTGCACATACAGACTGTGTATAACCTACATTGATTTATAATCTAGTTAGGTCCTGTACCATATGGATAAACATGTTTATCGCCATGGCAATTAGAGCCCTGTCTTTCCTTCATCATGTTGGCATTAAAGTCACTCATTTGGAGAACTATTCATTTCACAGTGGAAAGTGCAATGTTCACTAATCAAACTGAACCCCCTTGCTTTTGGGATGGTGCTTAGCCAGGTTATCCATACAGCATAAAAGCTCCTATTGCCTTTTTATGTTTTTTAATGAATCTGATTACTGTGTCCAACAAGAGCTCCTGCAAGACACTCTCTCAAAGAGTCAAGATTACATAGATGATTGACTACATGAAAAGTGAAGTTATTTCAAGGGGGTATGTGCTTTTCTTTTTCTAGAGAGTAACAATAAGACTCCGGTTTCCATGTGTGAGGCATGTAGCTGCTGTCATTGTATGACATGGAAACCAACTGCAAAATGATTAGAAGGGTCAAGGATATGTACATAGTAGGATGCCTAGTCACAGGAAAAGGCTGGTTGTTAAAAGAACTCTTCCTGATAGAAGTCTCAGGCCTCTAGAAGACCAATATATAACAAGCAGAGACGGTACCATAATTCCCTACCTTATAAGTCTATAAATGAAACAAAGACTGCTTGTGGTGACAAATTCAGTGAAAGGAAGGAATGAGGGAAGAAGCAAGTAAGAGGAGAGGATAGACCTGGGAATAAAGTGCTGACCAGTTGCTCCAGGTGAATTCGCAAGGCAATCTCAAGTTTGTGTGAAGCCAGTGTACAGGCTGACAATTAGGCATCCTCATAGTGCAATTCTAACTGGAAACCCTCATTTTAAAGTATTCTGTGACTGTTCTTTGGGAGATATGGAAACACGTCTATGCATTGCAGATTGTGAACAAGTGGCAGATCAAAGTAATGATCCCAAAGTTGAGCTCAGTGAAGCAATGAGTGCGGATAACCCAAAGGTTCTGTATCACTGCAAAGACCACCCCAGCGTGGGTGATGGCTGACAGAAGAGTGTGCACACTTGAGTACTCTTCACAAGTGACAGGCGGTCACTTCAAGGGAAAGTGCTACTCAATAGTAAAGGTGCAGTCTTCAAATGAGAAACCTGTGACTTTGGGTTGGGTATCAGTAAAAATGAGAAATGGGGGACTCTCCAAGAGGTTATTCACCAGAAACCCCATGAACACCAGACAACTTTCCCTATGGCTGACCCGCCCAGGAGAGGTAGTTTCTCAGTCCTATGATGCATGACAATGTCAAGATGTTGAGCATACAAACATGGTGTCTCTTCTTAGTGATTTTTCTTGCTAGCTAAATTTTCATTTGTTTCTTTGCTTGCTTGCTTGCTTTTTTATTGGCTTTAGTTGACAGTTGTTTCCACTCTTTTTATTTTGTGAGGACTAGGAGCTGTTTGTCAGTCCCAAGGCACATTCTTCTACTTGGCATGATGAAAATGCCACAGTGTAATCACTCTGAGCAATGCCTTTCCTGTTTTCTTGTTCCCTCAAATCAAGATGGTGTATAGCAACTGAACGTCAGGATATGTGCCAGTGCGCATCATCTCAGCACATCTGTTCTTCCATTCTTTAAATTAAAATTAATTTATTGAGTGCCTTCTCTGCGCAGTTATGGCTATTCACAAAACCATCCTGTTCCAAACTCAGAAAGGAATAGCAATATGCTTTTACACAAGTGGCTCTGAGTCTTCTTGGGTTATAAAATGGTGATGACTTACTAAAATTATCACAAGAATTTGATATTTTAAACATACAATATTTATTATATTAGATAATAAATTGTGATTTAATTTGTTTGAGGCAGATTGGTCTCGTTAAGTATCCCTGGCTGGCTTAGAACATGAGAGATAGTGCTGTTGCCTCTGCCTCTTAAGGGATGGATTGCAGGTGTCGACCATTATTTCTGATTTCTCCATAAGTTTTACATTTGAACTGAGTGTACACATGAGATCCAAAGGCTAAAAAAGCATAATTTAGATCCCAAACACTAAAACACATTGTGATGATAGCAGGAATGAGAGGGAGTTGGGGGGGTGGGATGAGAGAGAGAGACAGAGAGACAGAGAGACAGAGACAGAGACACAGAGAAAGACAGAGAGACAGGGAGAGTTTTGAAGAGGACATATTGGAAATCAACACATCTGGGGACTCAGGAAAAAAAACACTGAAGTCGAGGAGGTAGGTACAGCTGTGGGCAGTGGCCTCTAGAAGTCCTGTCTGAAAGGGAAAGATTGGGGGCTGTTGGGACTGAACATCCTTATGTATTGGAAAATACCACCAGGCTGGGTGGTGCACAGGACAAAACCCACCCAAGCCCTTCTTGGCAGGAGGACAGCAGGTGGCAGAGTCAGGTCTGCACTAGGTGTGGATCCTTCAGTCCCAGGAAGGAACTGTGCTTGGGGACTCTGATTGTTGTAGGAAAGATTGTTTGTAATAAACTTAGCTTGGTTGCATGGCCAGTGTTCTTTGCTTTCTATAGACTGGACAGAGGCCCTCTTCAGTGACAGGGCTGATCTTTTCTCAGCTTTGAGCTTTATGATGCAATGTGTCTTAGTTACAGCTGTCAATTTCATAGAACCCAGAGTCACCTGGGAAGAGGGAACCTCAATTGAAGAATCGCCTTGATACAAATGGCCGGTGAGCATTTTCTTAATTACTAATTAATGTAGGCGTGTCCAGCCTACTGTAGACATAACATCCCCAGGCAGGTGGGCCTATAGAAAAAAACTAGCTGAGTTATTTGGTTTGAAATGAGGGCCAGGAGAGTGAACAGAAATTGGCAGACATGACAGAGACCTGGAATGGGGAAAGTTCAAGGGAGTCTCTATGAGGGTGTCTCTAGCAGAGACTCCTAACAGTGGAGGTATGGAGCCTAAAGTAGCCATCTCCCAAAGCCAGGTAGGACTTTCAGAGGAAAGGTAAGGACACCAACCCACTCACAAAACCTTCAACCCAAAATGTGTCCTGTCAACAAGAAGTGCAGGATGAAAGATGGAGCAGAAACTAAGAGAATGGCCAACCAATGACTGGCCTAACTTGAGACCCATCCTATGGACAAGAACCAATACCTGACACTATTAATGATACTCTGATATGCTTGCAGATAGAAGCCTAGCATAACTGTCTTCTAAGAGACTTCACTAAGCAACTGACTGAAACAAATCCAGACACCCAAATGGGTTCTGGATGGAGTTCAGACAGTCGTGTGGAAGGATTGAATAACTTGGAGAGGATAAGGATTCCATATAAAAGACCAACAGAGTCAATTATCCTGGACCCATGGGTGCTCTCAGAGACAGAACCACCAACCAAAGAGCATACGAAAGCTGGACCTATTCTCCACGTCACATATAGAGCAATTTGGTCTTCATGTGAGTCCCCCAACAACTAGAGAAAAGGCTGTCACTGACTCTGCTGCCTGCTTGTGAATCTGGTCCCTCTAACTGAGCTGCCTTGTCTGGCCTCAGTAGGGGAGGAAGTACCTAGTCCTGTAGTGACTTGATGTGTCAGAGAAGGTTGGTACAGGGCATGGGAGGGGGAGTAGGTGTCCTTTTTCTCAGAGGAGAAGGGCAGAGGAGAGTGGTAGTGTGAGGGAGACTGGGAGGATAGTGGGGCTGCAATTGGGAAATAAAGTGAATAAATAAATAAATAAATATTTAAAAAAGAAAAGGAAAAGGAAAGAAAAAATAAAAAGGAAAGAAAGCAAGTTGAGTTCCTGCCCCCAAATCATGTGAACCAGAGAGCTGAACTCCCAGAAGTGTGGACAATCCTGAAACCCCAGGACAGACAGACACTTCTGCCAACTTCTGCTCACATCCCTGGCCCAATAGAAAAGTGCATAGTGCCTCTAGATATAGGGATATAGGGGCAGTTAGCTTCAGGAATCTGCTGGTTCCAGCCTACACCTGAAACTGAACTAAACTGGTCACACAGCTCCCTGTACACAAATTGCTTGTGGGAGAGAGCTGGACCCTCAGAAGTCTACTGAGAACTCAGAGGAGACTAATCTATGCCCATATTCCTGACCCAAGTGGAAATTGCCTAGTGCCATCTGTGTCCCCTGGGCCCGGGACCTAGGAGCAGTCAGGCGCAGGACAAGTAGAAGTAGAAGCCCTTAAAGAGGAAGCACAAAACCCCTTAAAGAACTACAGGAACACACAACCAAACAGGTGAAGGAATTGAACAAAACTGTCCAGGATGTAAAAAAGGAAATAGAAAAAAATAAAGAAAGCACAAAAGGAGACAGCCCTGGTGATAGAAAACCTAGGGAAGAGATCAGGAGTCATAGATGTAAGCATCACCAACAGAATACAAGAGATAGAAGAGAGAATCTCAGGGGCAGAAGATACCACAGAAAACATCAACACAACCATCAAAGACAATGTAAAATGCAAAAAGCTCCTAACCCAAAATATCCAGGAAATCCAGGATACAATGAGAAGATCAAACCTAAGGATAATAGGTCCAAAAGAGAGTAAAGTATCTCAGGGATCAAGGACCTCCACATCAAACCAGATACACTCAAACTAATAGAAGAAAAAGTGGGGAAGAGTCTAGATCACATGGGCACTGGGGAAAATTTCTGGAGCAAAACACCAATGGCTTACGCTCTAAGATCAAGAATCGACAACTGGGACCTCATAAAACTGCAAAGCTCTAAGGCAAAGGATAATGTCATTAGGACAAAACGGCCACCAACAGACTGGGAAAAGATCTTTACCAATCCTACAACATATAGAGGGATAATATCCAAAATATACAAAGAACTCAAGAAGTTAGACTCCAGAGAGTCAAATAACCCTATTAAAAATGGGGTACAGAGCTAAACAAAAGTTTCTCAGCTGAGGATTTTCAAATGGCCAAAAAGGACCTAAAGAAATGTTCAACATCCTTAGTCATCAGGGAAATGCAAAGCAAAACAACCCTGAGATTCTACCTCACACCAATCAGAATGGCTAAGATAAAAATCTCAGGTGACAACAGATGCTGGTGAGGATGTGGAGAAAGAGGAACACTCCTCCATTATTGGTGGGATTGCAAACTGGTACAACCACTCTGGAAATCAGTCTGGAGGTTCCTCAGAAAACTGAACATTGCAGTACCTGAGGACCCAGCTATACCTCTCCTGGGCATATACCCAAATGATACTCCAACATATAACAAAGACACATGCTCCACTATGTTCATAGCAACCTTATTTATAATAACCAGAATCTAGAAAGAACCCCAATGACCTTCAACAGAGGAATGGATACAGAAAATGTGGTACATCTACTCAATGGAGTACTAATCAGCTATCAAAAACAATAACTTCATGAAATTCATAGACAAATGGATTAAACTAGAAATTATCAGCCTGAGTTCAGTAACCCAATCAGAGAAAAACACACCTGGTATGCACTCACTGCTAAGTGGATATTAGCCCAAAAGCTCGAATTACCCAAGATACAATCCACAAACTGCATGAAGCTCAAGAAGAAGGATGACCAAAATGCAGATGCTTCACTGCTTCTTAAAAGGGGGATCAAAAATATTCATAGGAGGGGATATAGAGGCAAAATTTGGAACAGAGACTGAAGGAATGGCTATTCAGAGCCTGCCCCACATGTGACCCATATATATACAGCCACCAAGACTAGATAAGATTGATGAAGCTAAGAAGTGCATGCTGACAGGAACTGGATATAGATGTCTCTTGAGAGACACAACCAGAGCATGTCAAATACTGAGGCTAATGCTAGCAGCAAACCACTGAACTGAGACTAATTCCCCTTGGAGGAATTAGAGAAAGGATTAAAAGAGCTGAAGGAGTTGCAATTCCATAAGAACAACAATGCCAACCAACCAGACCTCCTAGGGACAAAACCACTACCCAAAGCCTATATATGGAACCATGGCTCCAGCTGCATGTGTAACAGAGGATGGCCTTGTTGGGCACCAATGGAAGGAAAAGCCCTTGATCCTGCCAAAGTTAGAGCGCCCCCAGTGTCGGGGGGGAAGGGGGCGGATGAGGAGGGGAACACCCTTATTGAAGAAGGGACAGGGTATAGGATAAGGGGCTTATGCCAGGGAAACTGGGAAAGGAAATAACATTTGAAATGTAAATAAAAAAAATCCAATTTAAAAAAAAAAAAAGAAAGAAAGCTGAACCAGCCAGAGAAGACACACCAGTAAGATGTCCTTTATGGCTTTTGCTCCAGTTTCTTTGCTATGGGTTCTTGCCATGACTTTTCTGAGTCATGACTGTTACCTGGAAGGTAAATAACATAAACTGGTTCTCGCCGAGTTGCTTTTGGTCATGGTGTTTGTTACAGCAGCAGAAAGCAAACTAGAAGACAAGCCCCAGGAAAATAGATAGTTTTACAGAGAAGGTCTTCCTGTCACCCAGCCAGTCTGCCAGACTCTGATCTTGCCAAGGTAGCTTCCACATGAATGGAGGAGACCCCTAAGATACAAACATGGGACACAGTGGAGGAAGAATGCCTCAGAGCGGTGCCCAGACTCCATAATAGCTCCTTCAGAGACCAATACTTTGTCACACTCATCCAAAGGTTCAGTTCAAGTCATTTGAATGAAGAAGAGCAACCTGAATGGTTCCCTGACCAAGGCCAGACACATGGTCCTTGGTAGTATTTGATGTCAGTATGTACTAGATTCCAGTACTCAAATAGGAAACTTGTTGATATTACCAGAGAGCTTCTTCAAGGAAAATCCCACTAGCCTCACGTAGGCTCTATATTCACATAGGCTATGTACTCATACTGGAATTGAATCTACAGATGGTAATTGCTGCTCTTGACTTAAAAAGTCTTTATCTTCCATGTCTACTAGACCTGAAAGACAGTTTATGATCATTATGATAGACAAGGAAACTGCCTCAGGAAGCCTAAGAGCTCTAATTTCTCAGCTGAAGAGGTAGCTCAGTGAGTATAATGCATTCCATGTAAACAGGAAGAATCCTCAATCCTCAGACATACAAAAAGATACAAGTTGGGATGCGCTTGTAATTATAGCCACGGGGAGGCAGAGACAGGAAGATCCCTGGATCTTGCTGACTGGTCAGCCTATTCTATCTCGTCAGTTCCAGGATAGTGAGAAACCTTGTCTCAAAGAGCAAGGTAGACAGCACATGAGGAACAACATCATTGGTTGATCTCAGTCCTCTACATATATGTGCGCACACATATAGAAACATTGATTTACTGAAGATTAGAGAAATGACTTGAACATATGTCTACTAAAGTAATTAGATCTCTTGTTTTGCCTAATATATCATAGTTCTTTGTGCCATTTAAACATGTTGAACCTGTGAATATGTTACTACCTCTGGTTTCTTAAATTTGAGGTGCTCCAAACACTTGTTTGCACTCATATCAGTCTACTGACCTTCTTTTGAAAGGGTCCAGTCATCTCCCATGGTCTTCCTCACTTAAACTCATTTTCTTCTCCTGACCCAGTCATTCCACTAGTCAGGGTCTGGCACCACTAACCATCTCTATACTCTGTGTGCACAAATTCTCTGCAGTAGCCCTGTACCTGCACTCCATGTTTCTTCTTTATTCTGCAGGCTTCAGAGAAAGTGACTGGTTTTCACACAGTCACTTCTACTGAGCTTGCTGCTGAATTAAAAATAATCTCCCAACACTATTGTGGCCTTAAAAGAGTGGCGCAGCTGTGGAAGGGAGTTGATTCCCAATAGTGCAACGCCTCTAAGACATGGCTCTCGTGCCACTGAAAGGCAGGTAATTTGCTGGAACTCCTCCACCATGCAGAGCTTGCTGCTTTTCAGGGTCTGAAGTGACAGTGTTTGTTCACTCTGCTGTCACATTACACTTCCTGGAGTCTCTGTGAATAGTACCTCATGATTTTTTCCTGCAGCAATGATGGAAATGTGTGACAGATGTCAAAGTCAGTGGCTCCAGCCGCTGTAAGTAAAACTTGTTGACTCCTACCACATCTCACTCACCACCTGATGACTTGACTGCACCATATTTAGGGCACACACACACACACACACACACACACACACACACACACACACACACACACACACTTAAGGGGGCTAGATACTTTTGCTGTACTTTGAACCTTTTGACCTAAAAATCATTTGGTGTAATAACAAGTTATTATCATCTGTTGGTATAATATTAGAAAGGGCATTTTTTGCTCTTTTCCAGACTAAACTTACTGAATCTATCAGGTATAATTATATTTGTCAGATACAGGTTTCTCCAAATGAATAGAATAAACTGAGGCTGTTTGATAACTTCGGCAAAGGTGAAGTTAATTTGTTCTTTATGAAGTTCTGTGGCCTGCGGGAGACTTCATCTTACAAAAGTCAAGGTTCACCAGTGTTTTCTGTCACTTACTTTTCCTATTTCCAAAACAACAACCGCAAAAGCAGCAGCAGCAGCAGCAGCAACACCACCACCACCACCACCACCACCATCATCATCATCATCATCATCAACAACAACAACAACTACAACAACAGGAATAATACCTGCCCCCCCCCAAAAAAAATGTCAAGAGAGAAGAGAAACTGAAGTTACTCCAAGACAATTACCTGTTTTAGAGTCTGAATATCTTTCATTTTGTACTAATAAAGTGGTGGAGAAGGCTATTTTCATTCTGGTAGTCAATGGTACACCAAATTACATTTATAAAATGCTAAAGTGTATAAGTCATCACACTCTCAGCTAGCATCTCCATTCCTCTAAGCTTAGTTGATTTATAGTGGTGAAAATGGTTTAGATGGTACAAGTACTGTCGAGGCAAGCAAAAGGCCACAGGTTTGAGAACCTTTACAAGTTGCAGATAAACTGGGAAAAAGTATCTTCAGCATTAGCCAAAGCCAGACGGGTATACCCAGGTATGGTCTGAATATAAAACGTCCCCCACAGACTCATGTGTTTAAACTATTGGTTCCCATTTGGGGGGGTTGTGAAAACTTTAGCAGGTGGAGCCTCAGTGGATGAAGTGGTCCTTGGGGTGGGCCTTGAAGTTTTTTTTTTTTTTTTATTAACTTGAGTATTTCTTATTTACATTTTGAATGTTATTCCCTTTCCCGGTTTCCTGTCAAACATCCTCCTAACCCCTTCCCCTCCCATTCTATATGGGTGTTCCTCATCCCATCCACCCCCCTTACTCCCTCCCTGACAATCCCCTTCACTGGGGGTTCAGTCTTGGCAGAACCAAGGGCTTCCCCTTCCACTGATGATCTTACTAGAATATTCATTGCTACCTATGAGGTCAGAGTCCAGGGTCAGTCCATGTATAGTCTTTAGGTAGTGACTTAGTCCCTGGAAGCTCTAGTTGCTTGGCATTGTTGTTCATAAGGGGCCTCGAGCCCCTTCAAGCTCTTCCAGTTCTTTCTCTGATTCCTTCAACGGGGGTCCTATTCTCAGTTCAGTGGTTTGCTGCTGGCATTCGCCTCTGTGTTTGCTGTATTCTGGCTATGTCTCTCAGGAGAGATCTATATCTGGCTCCTGTCGGCCTGTACTTCTTTGCTTCATCCATCTTATCTAATTGGGTGGCTGTATATGTATGGGCCACATGTGAGGCAGGCTCTGAATGGGTGTTCCTTCTGTGTCTGTTTTAATCTTTGCCTCTCTATTCCCTGCCAAGGGTATTCTTGTTCCTCTTTTAAAGAAGGAGTGTAGCATTCACATTTTGATCATCTGTCTTGAGTTTCATGTGTTCTATGCATCTAGGGTAATTCAAGCATTTGGGCTAATAGCCACTTATCAATGAGTGCATACCATGTGTGTTTTTCTGTGATTGGGTTACCTCCTTCAGGATGATATTTTCCAGTTCTAACCATTTGTCTATGAATTTCATAAAGTCATTGTTTTTGATAGCTGAGTAATATTCCATTGTGTAGATGTACCACATTTTCTGTATCCATTCCTCTATTGAAGGGCATCTGGGTTCTTTCCAGCTTCTGGCTATTATAAATAAGGCTGCGATGAACATAGTGGAGCATGTGTCTTTTTTATATGTTGGGGCATCTTGTGGGTATATGCCCAAGAGAGGTATAGCTGGATCCTCAGGTAGTTCAATGTCCAATTTTCTGAGGAACCTCCAGACTGATTTCCAGAATGGTTGTACCAGTCTGCAATCCCACCAACAATGGAGGAGTGTTTCTCTTTCTCCACATCCTCGCCAGCATTTGTTGTCACCTGAGTTTTTGATCTTAGCCATTCTCACTGGTGTGAGGTGAAATCTCAGAGTTGTTTTGATTTGCATTTCCCTTATGACTAAAGATGTTGAACATTTCTTTAGGTATTTCGGCCTTGGCCTTGAAGTTTTATAGACTGGCTCTACCCCTTGTCACTCTCTCTGCTTCCTGAGGACATATATAATGAGACAAACTGTCTCCTTCCCCTACTGCCATGCCTTCCCCTCCAATATGGATTGTTTCCCTTGAACTCTACACCCAAACAAGCTTCTTTAAATTGCTTCTTCTCAGGTATTTTTTCCATGCAAATAAAAAGAATAGCACACCATGGGAAGACATTGGAGTCTTCTCTTCTTGAGGTGACAGGGACATGTAATCCTGATTCAGTCTGACAACACACAAATAACAGACAGCTGGTGGTAAGCTGACTTGACTAAATTGGGATAAAACAAGCCACATGGTCTGATTTAGCATAGGTGTGCACCATAGAAAACTGTCCCTGAAACTGGCAGCAACCTATTCCAAATAAAAGTGAATGAAATTTTCATTCTAGGAAGGGAGGTGTGGGGATATGGCAATACAGAGAAC